>NC_137150.1:117428643-117653413 GCF_951394435.1 Stenella coeruleoalba | reverse complement strand
GGGTTCAGTCCCATAAGATAACTAGTGGTAAGAGTGGTATTAGAATTTTGGTCTTCTATTTCTGCTTCACTATTCAAGTTCAATGGTAGCATTTATGATGCAAAAGTCTAAAAAAGTCCAAGTTTATTCTGCATATTTTATTAACTCCCAGAGAATAGCCCAATTAGAATGTTTTGATCTTTTGACTAATTATTATAATTGCTGCTTTATGAAACGCTGCATGATCAATATCATTATATTTGATTTAATTTTTTTTAAGAAATTAAATGATGGCTTTTTTACAACTGAAGTGTCCAGCAACAGATGAATGGATAAAGAAGATGTGGCACATATATACAATGGAATATTACTCAGCCATAAAAAGAAACAAAACTGAGTTATTTGTAGGGAGGTGGTTGGACCTAGAGTCTGTCACACAGAGTGAAGTAAGTCAGAAAGAGAAAAACAAATACCATATGATAACACATATATATGGAATCTAAAAAAAAAAAAGTGGTTCTGAAGAACCTAGGGGCAAGACAGGAATAAAGACACAGAAGTAGAGAATGGACTTGAGGACACGGGGAGGGGGAAGGGTAAGCTGGGACGAAGTGAGAGAGTGGCATTGACATATATACACTACCAAACGTAAAGTAGATAGCTAGTGGGAAGCAGCCGCATAGCACAGTGAGATCAGCTCAGTGCTTTGTGACCACCTACAGGAGTGGGATAAGGAGGGAGGGAGGGAGGCACAAGAGGGAGGAGATATGGAGACATATGTATATGCATAGCTGATTCACTTTGTTATAAAGCAGAAATTAACACACTATTGCAAAGCAATTATACTCCAATAAAGATGTTTAAAAAAAAATTAAATGATGGCTTTTTTTTTAGATGGACTGAAATCATATGTAAATACTGCATTTTGGTCCAATTATTCTGGAAGTGCCATTTTTATAAACCACAGTTATTAATATTTTCATGGTCTATCTATGGTTCTTAATCACCAGACCTTTGCATAGTATAGGGAATAACATGACCAGAATCTCAGCAGTGAAAAATCCTAATAGTATCCCATATCTTGTCCAAAGCAACTCAAATAAAGAGATAAGTTATCACATATACAACTAGAAAGTAGGACAAACCACATAAAACGCTAATCTATAAAATATAAAAAAGAATAAAACTTCCAAATTACAGAACTTATGAAAGGTTAAGGCACACAAAAACGATAAAAAGTGTTGGACAACTGAAAGATATGTTTTGTAGACCATAAGCTATTTAAGAGCAGATTTCCCCTTTTTATTTCCTATAGCTGACACTCAGAAAACCCTTGATAAAGATGTTTATAATAAATGATTTGTGAGTTCCCTGGAGCTGAAATGATTTCCTAATGGTGTCTGCATCTTACCCTTTGAGACAGTGTATACCCAGTAAATTTGGGTGATGAAAAAAATAGTCTGTTTAGCAAAAGCAAATACTAAAATCCAAACAGGAAGAAATAAGTTAATATTCATTGAGTACTTTCTTGGTGTTAGGCACTGACCTAAGGAATTTACTTGGATTATTTCACTGATCAATCATTAAGCCTGATATTAAAATGTCCTTGATATTTATTAAAATGTCATTAAAACTTAAGTGGAATGCAGTACAATTGTTTGGTAAATTATGAATCAGGCTTCATCTAACTTATTGAAGGCAACAACTACTTTTTATCATTAAATAGTTAACATCTATAACTAATATTCACATATCTGACATTTCATTTGAAAGTCAATCAAATTTTGTTAAATGGTCACATCTTAATTGGCCATAGTGGTCCCATATGTTTATGCAGCCTTAATTCATTGAATTCTGTTTTTATGTTAAATTTACATTTATGAGTGAATGGATGAATTAATGATTCAACAGTTTATTTTGTGGTAATAAGTTGTATTTATGAATTGGTGAATTTCACGTGGGTTTCATTCTCAAGCAGAATCTTTCCTCAATGGCAGCAAAGATGTGTCACTAGTGAGACCAAGTTTCCATCCTCTTTACAACTTGTAATCCTTGAGACAAAGAATGACAATCTTTTTTAATATCTATGTTAATTCTACAAGAAGACATTAAGAAAAAGCCCACTAGAAATTTCCTCCCTGAGTCAGTCATAAAGGCCTTTAAATAAACTTTATAAGCAGTTCTTTATCTCAACATTGACTAATAAAATATACATTCTTATAGATGTGGTACTTCTTATAGATGCACGTCTTATAAAGTGTAAGAGCATTTTCTAAAGAGCATTTTCTAAAGTCAATAAGAGATAAGGTAGGGATCATCTTTTTTACCTCTCAAATTTAGCAACACATAGTCCTATTATTTATTAGCAATTTACTCTTTCAGAATTATTTCATTACATTTATTTAAAATAATATGTCATAAAATTCAATGGGAGGAAAGGAACTAGAGAGAACATACAAGTTGAGTAAATTTCTTCCAAAGTAGGAAGAGGGTTTCCATTTTATGATGCATCTAAGTGCTGAAAAAAATACATCATCTGTCTCATGTATATATTTGGGCGATCTTCGTCAGTGTACTTGGCGGACCTCACTAGAGCACACCCTACGGAAAGAAAACACATTTTCTTTAAACATAAGACACAGTTCCTTGGATATCCTGTTAATCACTTTTCCTCTCTAACTGAAAAAAATCACCGCTGAAATTAAAGTACAAATTTCATTATTCTCGAAAGAACCTTAAAAGTTGACATGTCTTTGAACAATTGTTTCAGAAATCCTTTTTAAGGTACATTTTCATTTTCTGGCATGGCTTGAATTGAACTCTAAACTTTCTGTTGCTTGTCCTCTAAGCCCCTCTGGTGAATTTAAATAGGCTTCCCTATATATTTAGTACGTTCAAGAATTCCTTGTTCCAGTGCCTACTCTGCTTTATTATTAGAAGGCTGTCTCCGAAGTCCAGCAGCCAGTTTGTTTTCTGCCATTAATAAAGAGTCTACTTTTTTTTCCCCACTTCTTTGAAGAAGTTGAAAAGGCTCCATGTTGGGTGGAGGGGGTGTCAGGAAGAGAGAGAAGTGAAGGGAACCGACTGTGGTGTAAACCCCCAACAAAATATGTTGTCTAATGTAGAATCCTCCCCAAGCTTTAGAAATGCGCGGGTTGGGCTTCCCTGGTGGCGCAGTGGTTGAGAGTCCGCCTGCGGATGCAGGGGACGCGGGTTCGTGCCCCGGTCCGGGAGGATCCCACATGCCGCAGAGCGGCTGGGCCCGTGAGCCATGGCCGCTGAGCCTGCGCGTCCGGAGCCTGTGGGGAGGTCGCAACGGTGAGAGGCACGCGTACCGCAAAAAAAAAAAAAAAAGAAAAAAGAAATGCGCGGGCTGGGTTTTCAGCGTGATGTTTAACAGAGTAATAACTTAGCCACCTACCGGTTCCCC
Organism: Stenella coeruleoalba; assembly: GCF_951394435.1. Taxonomy (NCBI): domain Eukaryota; kingdom Metazoa; phylum Chordata; class Mammalia; order Artiodactyla; family Delphinidae; genus Stenella; species Stenella coeruleoalba. The sequence goes on along the minus strand of NC_137150.1, from coordinate 117,650,004 downwards.
CATCACCGCTAAGAATAAGAAGTCTACCATGAGAAAGACATTACATTTTTAAATCCTACAAAACCAAGTGCTTCCATTGGCTAACGTTTCAACATCACCCAAATCTCTTAGTGAAGATGTTTGAAAACTGGAAAGACCATAAATAACAAAGTACATTTAATTTCTAACAATTCACTTATATGTCCAGAAAAATACATAGAAGAATTTCAAGAAAGACCTACCAATTTGGATGTATAAAATATTGATGTTGACTCATGGCCAAGGGAAAACTAATTCAAAGGCAAGGAGAGATGACTCCACAGAATAGCCATTTGGTGCCCACAAATCATCAGACACCTACCAACAGAGAGGAAGAAACTTCTTAGAAAAGGGGAATGGTTAAATCCACCTACGTAAAAGAACCCAAAGCACCCCAGAAACCTTAAAAGGTCGAGATGAAACCTAGGAGTTACGATTCTTATTTAGTTGACCTAACAGATATAGCCCATGATTATTTTTACGCTAGTTTTTTATTTGTTCAGGAATTATTAAAGTAACACTCTTAAAAATCACATTTCTTACATCAGATACAAGGAAAAATTTATTTCACCATATGAAAGTTTTTCACTTTTAAATTCTTCATAAAATATGCATGGAATCAGCTGATTGATTATATAACACTATTTAATCTCAAATTCACTTAATCTCAGTTACCTTCAAGTTCTACCTGCTTTTGACAGGAATAAAGGCTCAGATGTAGAGAATGGACTTGAGGACATGGGGAGGGGGAAGGGTAAGCTGGGATGAAGTGAGAGAGTGGCACGGACATATATACACTACCAAGTGTAAAAGAGATAGCTAGAGGGAAGCAGCCACATAGCACAGGGAGATCAGCTTGGCACTTTGTGTCCACCTAGAGGGGTGGGATAGGGAGGGTGGGAGGGAGACGCAAGAGGGAGGAGATATGGGGATATATGTATATGTATAGCTGATTCACTTTGTTTTAAAGCAGAAACTAGCACACCATTTTAAAGCAATTATACTCCAATAAAGATGTTTAAGAAAAGAAGTTCTATCTGCTTTCAAACTTCCACAAGTAAGACATTACATACAAGTTAATATTATTGGCTAGTAATACACTCCATCTGATAAAGCTGGGGAAAAAGCAACATTCAATGAAAATAGAAGCTAATTTATTGAAAAAAATGTGGATAAGTTTATGACAAAGTCTCACTTTTCATACTATTTTTACCAAGGGTTTAAAAAAATTAAGATATATATATATATAATATGTAAATATATAAAACGTATATATTAATTTATATATTCATGTGTATATGTTGATATATATTAAGTACATATGTTAACATATATTAATATATATACATATAATGCCTCAGAGTATAGTTGGTTACTGATAGATAAAAAAACTAAATACGGAGATGGAGATGACAGATAATGGTAGCACCTAAGTTTCTACATACTAACTATGTATTTGCAAAGCTGCACTAACAAGTCTGTTTTTCATATTGCTTACAAACATTCAGGATATTTGAAAACTTCTCTATATTAGGAACTTTGTTTTCCTTTTCCAAATACAGTCACTAAAGGATCAGTGGGACCTGAGTGCTAAGTTAAATGTCTAGTAAGAAATTTGACAAAAGAATCCAAGTAATCAAAAGGATGACTGCATTCGCTGCCTACCGAAATGTAGGCTATGCTCTGCATGTGTAAATGGCAAGAAAATTCGGGCGTTAGCTAACCCTTTACGTACTGCTTTTCTCGAAACTCATCCAAACATGACAACTTGCAAAACCATTTAAATATTTATCAGGTGAATTAAACTGAGCCTAGGCACACGTACCAGCATGTCCATTTGAACGTAAGAAATTTAAGATAGTATATACCTTTTGTGATTTCATTAGTAATTAACCTGTACTATAATTCCCCTGAGATACCTATACCTCTTCCTTGACATTATTTATGTAGCCTAATACTTAAATGACTTGAGAATCTCTCTACACCTCATCTGCAGCTTCACTGGAACACTAAAGTGTTAAGGACTTCTATACTCAGAAAGATGTTGACCCCATGAGCACTGAAATGAAATATAATCATATTTAGATTTGGCAAAATTCCAGCAGTGCCTTCCTTGATGGACCTTAAATGGCTTTAAAAAATGTCATTTTGAAAAACTGCTGTTTTCCTTACAGAGATTAAAAGTTAAAAGCATGAGTATAACAATATTAACAGAGCAATATAAAAGAGACAAAAGAAAAACTACTACTTCATTGGTATTTGATAGATGTTTAAGGTGAGTGATGATGTTTAAAAAAATAGAACCTGAAGCTCACAGTAAATTAGCAAACAATGTGAGAAAGGAAAAGAATCAAGCAGGGGTTAGTATATTTATGTAAAACAGTGATTCTCTATTTCAGAATTAAAATGTAAAAATAAGCTGGTGTCAGAGAGGAGGTGATTCCTCATTTCCACCGCATTGAGCAAGCTCGCATCGGCAGCAGACAGCCTTTAATATATGCGTCTGGCTCAGGCTGGTCTCCTAACCAGGAAGCCATCGAATTGTTAATATCACTGCTTTTTTTTGTATGCAACACATCATTTTCTTGCTCTTTGTTGCAGATCCTTCCTTTTATTTTAAGCTTAGCATGATCTGATTTTCCAAATCATATTATACAGCCCCCAAACAATATTATCCTGTGACAGCTAAGATAGAAATGCAGAAAAAAAGTGGCATCCATCTATCCATATACAGCATAAAGTAATTTATATAAACAAAGTTACCCACTTATAGCTCTACTCACCTTTATGGAGTAAGAGAAAAGCTTTATCAATGACGCTCTCAGAAGAGATAGTTCATAGATCGGAAGGTTACATACAGAGGGTTCAGAGAATGCATGACGATTAGTAAAAATATATACATTTTATATGTTTTTGGGGAAAACAAACACAATTGCATTTTAAATCTAGCTTTGGTATCTTCCGACTATGAAACAGAAGTTAATATATATTGTGGTTCATAAATATGATGACATAAAAAAATCTTGCATTTGAAATAGTTATATTTGATATCACTATAGCCAACAAACATATATCCCTTACATTATTTTGGAACTAAATTGATGGAACATCTTATACATACAGGTGTCTGTAAACATATACCTGTATGTGATATTGTTTTATATAAGAGGTAGTTTCTGATACACTGTGTAAGCGTGGCTATTAAATATAATCAAGTTTCTGTGTACTTGTAGCTACATATACATAGAGTTCTTTGTATTGAGAAACTTATGCTTTTAAAAATGCTTGATTACAATGAGAATAAGGTTAAAAGAAGTAAAAAATAAATACTACCCAAAACTTTATGGTTTATATTATCTCCATTCATTTGAAGTTTTAAAACATTTGTTTATACACACACACATACACACACTTAAAATTTCAGATAAATGAAACAGGTGATATAAGTAAAGAATCTGAATAGATACAGGGTGGATATATGCTTAAACACATTCTATGTGCCTTCATAGGTGAGGAATATGTTTATGATATTGTAACATCAATTTTTTAGGAAATATAACTCGTGGATGATTTGTATTCTGTGATACTTCAAATCATAAGTAATTCTAACAAGTCCAATACAAAGGTGAACAAAGACTCTATTACAGTATTCTAAAACACATTCAGAAATTTACTTTAAAAATGTGAAGATATATATAATTTATAGTACCCCTGTAAAGCAATAGAGTTTAAAGAATGAAATCATTTTGTTTCTCCTATTATGGAAAATCTCTCATCTCCATTTTGAATCTTATTATCTGCAACATTATTGTAAAATTTAAAAATAGATTTAATGTATAATTCTGCTCTCAAAAAAGCACATTTGATATGGCAATGGCTAATAATATTCAAATGTGACATGATATAGTTGGAATAGTTACCTCATATAAAACTAAAATTCTCATAAAAGTCTGCAGTTCAGATTCAGCTGATAGATGAACTAGAACAGCCTGACTTCATAGGTGGTGTTTACTAATTTATCACACATATGTCCATGATATATGCCAAGTAAAATGCAAAAATTAAAAGGTATTATATTTCTGCTAATTATGATAACTCGAACTCTTATAACAAGATAATGTCTTATAATAAGACATACAAAGCATGTTGTCTGGTTAAAAAGACTAAAGAAAACTCTGGCAATAAATACTAAGTATAATGCAGCATTCTTCTTAAATCAGTATAAAATCTAATAGGGTCAAATAAAGAAGATGGCAAATGATTTTATTTCTAGGCCTCAAGCATGATTATAGCCATACATTGCATATTCTCAGCTGTAGTTGTGTGAAAACATAAAGGATTTACTTAAGTAGCTAATGTATAGATTTCTATGCATAAGAAAAAAGTTACAAATATAAACCACTCTCTTCATTATTAACTAAGGAGTTAGTCTCTTAGGCTAGCCACCTTAAATACACCAAAAGAAGCATTTTAAAAACACTTGTATTTAATTTCGCTTCTTACACAGATATATTGCTTTTATATTAATGTTGTTATAATACAAATGCTATTCCTGTGCACTCTGTCATCACTTTAGAGTACAGTTTCTGAAAATAGTATTTTGGGGGGTGGGTCATGGTGAAAACATTGCTGATTATAAAGAAGAGCATTGTTCATTTCTCCTAGGCAGAATCTATGTATGTTCTTTTGTTCTGATGGTAACTGCAGACAATCAATAAGGTCCAAAGCTGCTGGTTCCCCTCCGCCTAGGTCCCAAGAGCCTGACTTGTGATGTTACTAAAATACCTCACAAGTTAGGGTCTCAGGGACTAGGAAAAGTCTGGTTTGATGCGGTAGAATTCTTCTTCCAGTGATAAGGCTAGTTTCGAAATTACAGTTGGGTTCAGTTAACTTTTTCCTCTAAATACTAATTAAAATACATACGCAGAAATATATATATGGTATATAAAGTTAGGATGAGCTGAATATTCATGACAACCATTTAGAGACTAATTTCAGACTTTAAAATAATGAAGAATGTATGAAACAATGCAGATAATGTACAGTTAAGAGTCATTCCATTAGATCCAAGAAAGAGACCAAAAATGGGTTAAAATCTGTTTCTAGCAGATTTGTACAGCAACACCATAACCTCTGTTACATTAAAGAAGGATTATATGCCAGTTAATGGGACCCTAATTGAAATTTTGCTTCCCATTACACATCTACACAGCACAACTTGTAAGGTGGGCCCAGGACATATAACACTTTAACTCTAATTTAAATATACACTGTTGCAGTTAAGAATAAAACAAAAACTTTTTTGCATGTCATAATTTAATACCTCTGAAGCTTGCTATTTCTCTTTGAATCTCCAAACTATTCAGACAGCCAATATTTCCATGCATACTCTGTAGCTATTTGAGCAATGCCTCTTAATAAACACGTAACTTAAAATGCTGGCAACATAAGAAAAAAAAGGCTCTACTTTTAAACAATTGCATTATAAAGCTCAATACTTTTGAAAATACACAATCCCAATCCTGCATATTCACTGAATTTCCTCCGATCTTTTAGCCTTGTTTGTGGTTCGAGAACAGAATTTGTACTTTAGGAATGATCCAAGGTTTAGTAGCATAGAACGCAGGGTAAAACAATCGGACCAGCCATAACATAAAAGTCCTGGCCACAGAAGTGGAATCTGGTTCTTCTGAAGTGGTTGATCTTAAAAGGGAAAAGAGGAGGAAAAAACAAAAACGGAAAGAATTAGAATGTTTTCCTGTAGAACAGGTGAATCATCCATTTCCAAGTAAGCTGCAAGGAAAGCTATACTGAACAAAATATTTGCTAACTGGCCCCCTCCTCCACCCTAGTACCACACCCCTTTCCAACCACCACCCCCGACCCTCTGTCCAGATCTTTACTTTGCCTTGTTAAGACTTTAAATATTCTGCTCCATGATGTAATGCATCATTATATAAGATCTCTTTCTGTTTATCGTTTGATTTTCCATACTGAATCAGTTATGGCTTAAAATAGTAAATAGTTAAAAAAATTAAAACAAAAAAGCAGCACTCACAAAAAGCAAAAAATAAAACAGTCCTTAGATATAAGTCCATGCTTTTCGTTAAAACTGAATATGGCTTTACAATTTTTGACCATAGCATTCAACCAATTATTAGAATGAAAAATCTCACCCCTCCATAAATATGACATTAACATAATTATACCACCCCCATCACGGAGACCCATCCTCCTTAGGGAATACATCTGATGCTCCAAAGATGGAAATCAGTCAGATTCTAGTTGCTCTCCAACGTACCTTTGCTTCTCACTGACTGACTGGCTTTTACCCTCCACGCACTCACACGCCACCCCCTCCCCTCGGCTAGACACGGATGCCCGAGCGAGCACGCGCGCGCACAGGCATACAGACACCCAGCGAGAGGCGAGGCAAAGCATCTGATGCTGACTCAGAGCGCTTCTGTGTGCAGGGGGTGGCAGCGGCTGGTATTTTCACTGCGCTCATCATTAACATTAACTCACAGTCTAGCATCCACCCTCTCCCAGACCTGCGGGACTGCAGTATTTGCATGACGCTGTCACTCTAGCCTTTGCAGGTCAGATGACAGAAGGAAAAAAAAAAAAAAGGAAAGAAAGAAAAGGAGTGAAAAGGAAAAGCCCCCAAAGCCTTCATTTCTTCCAGGGTCTCCTTATTTTTCCACCTTTCTACTTCCTCCGTGGCTATGTCTCAGTTGTTTGACATCTTTCCGGAAGAAGCTGTCTTGTGCTTCAGTGAGCCAGTAGTCAGTTAGTCCTCCCCTCCCCTCAAACTTGGATACACACCCCTTTCCCCCCCGATCAATAACACAGATATCCAAATACAGTTGTGGAAACAGGCTCCGACACAGTCTCACCCTGGGTTCACTACCTCAAGAAGCAGGCAGCCAGGCACACACGTGATAGAAAAATAATGCCAGCAATTCTTTAGCAGTCCTAGACTTTATTCTATGCCTTCATTCCCCCCCATCCTCCCCCTTCCCAGCTGATGAAAGAGCAAAAAGAGCCTTTGCACTTCTATATGAAGCCCCCAAGCAGCCCAAGAGACAGATGAGTTAGGTGGATCTGTATAGATCAATCATTTCTATTGAATAACGAAAAAGAACCTGATTTTAATAAAAATAATTGCTTAATATTTGTATTAGCTGTGCTCTCATTTCACAGGAATTACAAGACCTGCCAGGATCTGAATCATTGATATGACTTAAACTGTGTTGAAATTCTAACTTGCTGGAATGAAATCAACCAACAGGATGTTAGTATATTTTTTACTTTTTCGATTTAATAACTCTTAAAAATAATAATAAATAGCCATGTTGGCGAATATGTGAAAGTCTTTGAGACTAAGAAATGTTTGCAGGCTATAAATATTATAATTAAATATATGTTTACGTAAAATATGGATTTGTGTACATATGTGAAAACAATCTACTATGTGCATTGTTACAAAAGGAAGTACAATTTTGGCTGAACACAGTCGTGTTTGTACTACAGTGTTTCATAACATAAAAAGCAGTATATAGGTATTTATCCAGTTCCTTTGTTCTTCAACTGTTCCCTTTAATGATAGAATGTGGTAAACTGCCTACCTTTCCATTCTACACGAGCGATATTTCTGAATTACTTGCCAGACAGAGCTAGCCATCAGTGACTCTGCAGCATACAAGAAATACATACAAAGGAAAGTACGACAATTCTCAAGCCAACTCTATTGCTGTCTGGGGCTGGAGAAATTTCGGTTTACCGACACAGACAGATCCCAGCATGCACTGCGGCACTGCAGGACCAACTAAGGTAGCAGTTTGGCAACAGAACTGTGGCAACAAACGTGAAGGAAAATCATTTGCAGAGGTTCCAGAGAAAACATCACACAACCCATAGAGAGAAAGAAGCATCTGCAGTAGGCTACGTATCTCTATCATCAGCTCCTACAGGCTCCTGATTTGAAAGAGAAAGGAAAGAAAAGGAAAAACTCAAGTGCAAAACAAAAAAACCACAAATAAATAAAGAAGTGGGCATCGGAGGAAGCATGGTATTAAGTACACACTCTCACTGGAGAGAGAAAGGGAGGAAGGAAAAGAATACGAGGTGGAGGAAGAAAAGAAAACGAAGAAAATAGGAAGAGGGAGGGGAAAGGTGGAGAAGGGGAAGAAAGGGACTGAGAGGAAAGAGCAGAGAATCACTGAGCCCTGAAGCAACAAATGAAATATGAAATTAGATTTCAGAAACCAAAGATTCCAGAATAATGTTCAAGCTTAGAGTTTAATGAAAAACTGTAACAGAAATTAATGCATGCACGGCATAGCTTAAAATACTTATTGTTGGTAACAGTGAGAAGCCTGCCGCCTTCATCCTTCCTGTTCTACGTGTGTGTATTAAACTGGTCATCTCTTAAAATCTCTTTGCTCAGATCCATCTTTTTTTCCTCTCTCTCTCCAGCATCATCAGTGTCCTTTATGCTATTTTTTTTTTTTCTAGACAGTTGCCCACAATACTCTGGATAAATTAATGTTATGACCTCGCTATGGCTATCCGACATAAAATGTCGACTGTTTTAATAATTGAACATGTGCTTACAGCAAACTGCCTACTGATATCTTAGCTCTGTGGACTGCCTGCATAAGCATCTCACTCCCAGCTCTGTGAATCAGAAACAACAGATGCAAATACAACTTTCTTTTTCCTATTCCACACTATCTCTGTTTATTACATACAGAGACAGACACACGCATAACTTTATAGAAGGCATAAAAACATTACCCAAGCGAGTTAGAAAATCACGAATAAAGGATTGAAGAAAAATAATAATTATAAATGTCCAGGCATTTAAAATATTTATATCCAGACAGGGGTGAGCCAGTTTCAAGTGCCCAGGCTTCTGTCAAGACCATCATTGGGCCACTGGAAATCCAGACTTGATTAAATCAATATTTATTTGAAAGAAGATGTAATCAATCAGTTCAACTATGTCTGTCATAGACATGGGTTTAAGGTCTCTTCTTATTCTAAACTTCCATTCATCAATACTAAAACATCCCTAAATGAGACTCTGACTATGGCTAAACTTTTTACAAAGTAAATTTTTCAGTCTGTTTTATACTTAATTTGAGCAAGCAATGCAAGTATGGTCTTCCTAGATCAATTATTTTTATGGATTATTCGAGTTTTGTTCCGTTAACTTAAAAAATAACTAAGATAGGGACTTCCCTGGTGGTCCAGTGGGTAAGACTCTGTGCTCCCAATGCAGAGGGCCCAGGTTTGATCCCTGGTTGGGGAACTAGATCCCACATGCATGCCGCAACTAAGAAGTCCAAGTGACGCAACTGAAGATCCCGCACGCCACAACAAAAAAATAATCCCACTTGCCACAACTAAGATCCGGTGCAGCCTAAATAAATAAATAAATATTAAAAAAAAAAACTAAGATAGATCTGGATGTTTATCAAATGATGTATTAAGTTAAAGGAAGCAATGACTGCTCTGAAATACTTTAATACAACCTGCCTTCTACCTTATTACTAAGGCAAGCGATCTTTTCTCAGAGAGGTCATTTGAACTCATTGTTATTATGGGAATTGTGTTTAAGAACATTGATGAGGTTTAAGATAAGGAAGATGGAGGACAAAAAATGATCTACAGCTCTAACTTTGACTCAAAATTCATGGATGTGCAGAATATATTGGTTTTTTATTACTTGCATATTTTCTTTGCTTTATTTAACCTACACTTTCCAATAAGGTGTGACCAGCCACATGTAGTTATGAAAATTAAAATTAAATAAGGTAAAAATTCAGTTCCTCTGTCGCCCTAGCCATATTTCAAACGTATAACAGCACATGTAGCTGGTGGTTACCATTTTGGACAACACAGCTATAAAACATTTCCAACCTTGCAGAAAGCTTTATTGGACAGTGCTAACTTAAACTGTCCTTGTGAAAGTTTATAGCATAACTGGTCACTGTATCACAATACTTTTATTCCAGTCTATTTTAAGAGGATGAAATTTATATTGATTTATTTGAAGATCTAAAATATGAGAATTCCATTTGACTAAAGAGCATCTAATACTTTTATTTACTAATAGTTTTGAAATATGTAAGATTACTTAAGGGGAAGGGTTGTACAGAAATGAACTTTAAGGTAGTTGATAACAAAACCATCAGAAGACACAAAAACATACTCAAACTAAAGTCTCCGAATAAATCTGTCACATGCTTATTTGTCTAACCTTTCCAGAAATGAGAGTCATGCTCTTTTTGGTGTCAAACAACCCATATTACAAATTTCTATTTTCAAAAAAGAAGGGCTGTAATAGTAGTGTGAGTAGCAAAAATACAGAGAAAAAGCAATTTTTAAAAATCCTATTCATATAAGCAAAAAATTGCAGTTAAGAGCAACAAGTATGGTTATACCATTTTCTTCCTTTTTTTTAAAAGAGAAAAGAATAATTAAAGGGCAGGGGAGACAAGAATCAGATGCCAGTGAATTAGGATGACCTGGTTGGGAATTTTCTATTAAAGAAAAACAGGTGTGTGTGTGTGTGTGTGTGTGTGTGTGTGTGTGTGTGTAGACATTGTTAAGATAATTTTGAGTTATCAATCAGATTCTGGAACTAATTATCTTAAGCAAAATGAAAATAAAGTAAAACATAAGTGTATATGTTATTACTTTAAAAATTTCATGGTGAGTGATGCAGCTGGTTTTCAACAAGAAAAAACCTGACATCTTTTCTTCTAGTATTTTAGTATTTGGACTAGGGGATGATTCAGTGTTTAACTCAGACACTTTTGGATTGTAAGGCAAAACGCTTATTCGTCAACCTAAAATTACTTTTTTCTTACTCTTTTGATATATAAGTGCAGAGCATCACAACTAACATGGAAAAATAATCACACAGATTTCTCTTCCTTTCAAGGATGACCCTTTAGACCCTGCCATGTGAAATCTAATGTTCATTCTTCTATTTAGAAAATGTATGATTGTAACACTCTATACCAATCTCTCTCTCCCCCCCTCCCCCCATTTTCCTCTCCCCTTCTCCTCCCCACTGCTTTCCCCAAGTGTGTAACCCACTTGCCAGTCCAGTCTGTTATCAATATCCACAAGGGGGCCACATTCAAAGCCACACCAGAGAGATGACAGAAGGAGAGCAAGTCTGAGATAGGGGTAATTAGAGCAAGAATACGAACTTGAGGGAGGTCTTGAGGGGGAAGTGACAATGACAGTGACTGTTGTACAGCCACACGCATGAACAAATAGTCTTGAAGATGCTGGTGGAGTGTTTCTCTTTCAGGAGAAAGGTAGGGTATAATAATGAGGGGCAATTTGGAGACCATGGAAAAAAATTATGCCATATCAAATCATCTTGCAATCCAGAAGAGTATTTTTCAATAGTTAGCAGGCTTATACATTCTAACAATAAAGGAATGTTTCTGCTCTGTTAATGTGCTTCCTAACAGATGAGAGAGTGAAAAATTAATCTTCACTTGTTAAGATGGGACATTAGGTGGAAATGATCAAGTGACTTCAGAATTACTGTCATATTTAGAGCTTGAATACTATGGCAAAGGAGCCATAATAACTTATGTTTTAGCTAACAAACTACGGAAGAGTACAGGTATCCCTCAGTATCTGTGGTTTCAGAACCCCCGGGGATACCAAAATCCTTATATAAGGAACTGTCAAGCCCCTTATATAAAATGGTGTAGTATTTACATATAACCGACACGCACCTTCCCATATGCTTTAAGTCATATTTAGATTACTTATAATACCTAATACAATGTAAATGCTATGTAAATAGTTGCCACCATGCAGCAAATTCAAGTTTTGCTTTTTGGAAACATTTGGAATTTTGGGAGAGGGGGGTGGAATATTTTTGATCTGCGGTTGGTTGAATTTGTGGATTTAGGACCCACGGATTTGGAGGGCCAACTATACTATTTTCCTTATGTTCTATATACAACAGTTTCAAAAGAAGTTGGAAGGGAAGTAACCTAGGAGTCAGGTAATTGGTTCGAGTGCCAATTTGGTAAATAATAAAATTTATGGTCTTGGATGAGTCATTTCACTCTTGGAACCTTAGTTCTCTTATCTTTAAAATTAGGAGAGATAACTCGGTTCATCACCAAGACCTAATTCAGCTCTAAAATTTTGTGCAATGAAAGGGAGTAAAACTGGAAACACGTGTTGGTCATTACTACCTACTATTTAGATGTTTTTATGCATAATTGCATCATTTAATAGTTATAGTACTGTCCAGTAGCATTTATATCCAGAAAGACTAATGATAAATCCTCTTCATATGTCCCTGTGATATCTCACCTAATAATTAAATCTCAAAAAATGTAACCTTTCATCTTAGCTGCAGAATATGGCAATATTAAAATGTTATATTAGATCTTCTATGTGGATTACCCTATTTACATTTAAATTTTCATTGATTTGAAACAATATATAAAATATTTTTATTTTAGATGTAGGGAGGTAGTAATTTTCTAAGTCTTAGAAAAATATATATACACTGTTATTGGTACATGCACTAAGGAGATGAACTCACAGTCTCCTTGGACAACTTATTGATAAAAATTAGCCTACACGGATTTAAACAAATCTAGGATTAATTGATTGAATAGACATATTTTAGCTTTAAAAAGGCATTTAAAATTCAGGCTAAAATATGTCAGTTCATAAAACTACTTAGGTGGGTTCTAGAAGCCTGAGGAAAAAGAAGATATCAGAAAATCAGGTGAATCATAGGTTTAAAAATCTCTATCATCTATCAAATACTTTAAAAACACCTTTTTTGATTTTTTAAAGAATACTCATTTTGAATGCTGCCTAACTTAGGTGAGGTAAAGTTATTAATGGATAATTATTATTCTGATTGCTCATAATCACTTTTATTCTAGATTTTGAGTTTTCTTCAATATGAAAAAATATGCTAATTTTGTAAGCTTTTTAACATAAGGAAAAGATAATACTTTATCCATTGATTATGATAGGTAGGAATGGAACACAAATGATAGGGCAAGTTATCTTAAATAAAATATTCTCTTTTTATAGATATTTTTATTTCATTTCCTGATTTTTTCTGTTCATTTTGAAACAATATCACACAATCATACATATTTTTTTTCAAGATTTAATTTTCACTTTGCTGTCTCCATGCTAAGTGATGGAGATTGTTTCCTGATTAACACACTTTTAGATGTATAAGTACTATGAGACAAGTTTTAACTTTTCAAAATATATTCTTTCATGAAGAATGCCACTACAGCATACTCTTGAACCTTATTATATAGGTTTTCAATGTATGTTGAAGAAGCTACCATTACATGGGAGGAGGGGAAAATACTTAAAGCAATATAAACATCATTTAAATATTTCTGAACTGTGAAGGTTCAACTGTATCCTGCATTCTCATGCTTTGTTCCATCCTTTCCAAGCAATTGCATTGACTTGTTAAGGGTTAGAGGGTATACTTCCATTGATCAGAAAAATAGCCTGACACAGCAAAAGTGTCTGCTAATTCAAGACAGATCAATCCCACCTTTGTTTCCTTTTGGTTACATTACGGTTATTCATTCCACATCACTTAAATTCCATAATACATATCTCAGTCTAACAAAGGAAATGGTTAAAGAATAATCTTGGTAAAAAATGATATGTTCCTGGGTATTCCCCACACTGAATTGCTATTGAACTTGGTGGACATTATAACACTTGATCAAGTGCTTGGCCTCATTTTCAAGTTCACTCGAGAATTCTGTCCCTTTTAAGGATTTTATAAAAACCTTAGGAAGAAAACCTACCTTGGAAAACAATTTTTTTAAAAAAAACTTCATACAATCTTATATTAGTATGTTAATTCTCTTGGGAGGGTAACAATCTCCAAGAGGTACTAGCATTTTGACTTTTACTAACCTGAAAAGTTACATGCTGTTTAATACGGTTCCTACTCTTATCTGTAATCTTTACTTAGATAACAACAAAAATAGTCACAAATTCAAACCCCTCATAGCCTAAGTGGCCCACAGACATGTCAATTTTTTGCAGTAATGCTTGATTATATTTCTTTATTTACTACTTTAATTTTCTCTTACGTGCCATGAGACATAACCCATTAAAGAAAAGGGTTAAATTAGAATTTATGTTTGGATACTTTGCTATTATAAAGCTTTGAATTTAAGAGAAATGTATTTTAATTCGTATGCCTGACAAAGACATGTTTTAAAGCACACACTAAAAGGAAACAGCTTTTCAATTACCAAATGCAGTGCTCAGTAGGACAGAAAACTTACTGCTTCTCTTAAATGCTAGACCTTTAAAACATTTGCTGGATGACAGCATTATAAAAAAAAAAAAGTTTCCTTAGCAAAGAATTAAAGCTGAATATGCAACATTTCTTAGGAGCATTGAATAAGTCTATTTGTCCAGCTTACTTTGCAAAGACTGCGTAGAAAACAGCACCATAAACACTTTCAGTCCCCACACAAGGGCTAAACAAAGAGTCCTCTTTCTAGCCATCTAATCGGGTAATTTATTTTTTCAACCATCACATAAATTGAAACACAGCTGTAACCAATGACTTGCAGATCCAGTTCCCAGCCAGCTGGAATCAGTTCTGCTGAAACAGCAAGATTTTTACATTGTTCACTTCTGTACATCTGGAGAAATCATTGAAGTTCAAAGGTGACCAGAAAAGCTCTTTAAATAAATTCAACCGACGGTGAAGATTTGTCTAAGGATCTACAAACTCAACATTCACTTTTACAAAATGTTCATTTCATGAAATTATAGCTTATAAAGGCTGTTTGCATCCTCATCAGTATAGACTTTATGAGTTACTAATTGAATTAAGAACTTAAATACCTGTTTCTTTCAAACAACTTGCTTCCAAACTTTTTCCTAGGAGTTGTAGCTACTAAAAGATGGTCACATTAAAACACTATGTTACATGCAGAGACATAGGCCATAAGAAACTGTAACAAAACCAGATACCAGAAATGTACCTACTCATATCTCAAATTTAATCATGTTTAACTAATATAATCCTCTATTTAGATAAAATGAAGGAGAAATACTACTCTAAAGAAAGCAGAGCTGGAATACTTCCATCAAGCTAGGTAGGCAAGTCCCCAAGGAACCAGCGTCCTGGGAGAAACAAATGTGGATTAGGAATGTTCCACATGCAGTACTGCAGGGAGGTGATTCTGGCACTGGAAGAAGAGAAATCCAAGAGCAGCAGCCACTTAGCTCTACCCTGGAAGCATATAACTGCACATAGGGTAAAAGTTAAGATTCCCTGAAAAACAAAATCTGATGCAGCCAATCCTTGCGGTAAAGAGCCTTCCATAAAAGTTTGATAAATTTAAAGCAAATAAAAACCCAGAAGGGTAACTGTATCCTTGACATTTAAATTATGCACAATATATTGATTCAAATGCATCATTTTCTTCACTAAAGCCGTAAAAAAGATATTCTTGGGAAAATGAATATGTCTGGCAAGCTTCTCAATCCAGTTTTTGTTGTGTTTAAAAAACATAAACATGGGACTTCCCTGGTGGTGCAGTGGTTAAGAATTTGCCTGCCAATGCAGGAGACACGGGTTCGTGCCCTGGTCCAGGAGGATCCCACGTGCCGTGGAGCAACTAAGCCCGTGTGCCACAACTACTGAGCCTGCTCTCTAGAGCCCGTGAGCCACAACTACTGAGCCCACAAGCCACAACTATTGAGCCTGCATGCCACAATTACTGAGCCTGCATGTCACAACTACTGATGCCCGTGTCTAGAGTCCATGCTCCGCAACAAGAGAAGCACCGCAATGAGAAGCCCACGCACTGCAACAAAGAGTAGCCCCTGCTCGCCACAACTAGAGAAAGCCTGCTTGCAGCAATGAAGTCCCAATGTAGCCAAAAACAAAACAAAACAAACATAAATCACAAATATACTTTATTTTCTTTTCTTAGTTAATATACTGGTGAACATGTTATTTTCATTATTTAGCCATCTTATTCAAATGTGTGGCTATTTCAATTACACTGGATCAATAATCAGTAACTTCTTTATGAGTTGTACCTCTAACTAAAAAGAGTGGAAAAAAAATAGTAAAAAGGTATACTTTCCCTACTGAATGACAGATGGTGCTCACATAGTAAGTAGCAATTTCCCACTAGATAGTGAATTCACATAAAGGTGTTTTAAGTTCATTCACATGGTAAACATGTGACTGATTTTTATGTATCATTCACTGTATACACAGGCTATGGAAAAATATTCGAAAGGGTTGGAAATGTGATTTGATAAATAATGAAATACTCAGTGTCCTGAGGATTACCTTTAAGAATTTCAGGGCAATAGAAAATTGCACCCAACCAAAAGGCTCTTGTCTATCGCTGGTTATTAACTGGCTGTGGGATCTAGAGGAAACACATACTCTCTTTAGGTCCCCTGTAGAATCAGGATCTAATGTCCTTTCCAGATCAAATGTCCACAATTTTGTAGATAATTTCAAAAATCCTAATATATCAATATATCTGTTTATCCTATTGCTCCTGAAATGTGAAATCCCCAATTTTCTTTTTTAGTTTCATCACTTTGGGGGTGAACACCACTAAAAATCAATCTATCCTTTTTCAAATATGAACCAACCGATCCAGAAATCTACTAGATAATGTTTTTGGTAAGCACAGGGAAAGTTAACTTGATAGGAAAAACTCTTGAATGGACACAGCTTAATTTTATGAATATGCCATTTAAAATTAAGCAGCCAGTTAAATTTCTCATTGTTTTAAAATAGAACTAAAATTAGGCAACTCCCACACTGTTCTCTACTGCAATATTAAAGTATGCTTCATAAGGAAATCTACATGACTAAAGTTTTCAGTGCTATTTATAAACATTTTTGTTACTTGAATTCACATGTATTCCAGAATCCTGTGACCCTGTGATGCCTATATATTTATTCACATGTGTAATACTTTTAAGACATCTGTAACATATAATATATTTACATATATACACATATTTTATATAAAAGAACATTTATTATGTTTGTGAAAAAAAATATCCAGGAATCTTCATAATCTACCATAGAAAATCACCTGTACCAATAGCATGACAAACTGTTCCACAAATACTTTTTCATAACAAACAAACAAAATAGACTTCCCATGACAATTTCAGCAGGTGGGTTCTTATTAAAAATATTTTATCTTAGGTGTTCTCTAAGTGGTAATATCTTAGAATATGCTCAGCTAACAACTAAATTTAATAAATAATGAATTATTCAATGCCGTGAGGATTATCTTTAAGAATTACAAGGTAATAGAAAGCAATTAATTCCTTACTAAAACTTTGTATTATCTAAGTTTGATTTAACTTTTTACTCATTTTCTTTTCTCACAATTTCTCTGGCCTTTTAGTTATAAAATAAATTCTTAATATGTGATCCATGCAACACAGGCTATGAAAACTTTATAGAAAAATGCCCTATCTGTGTCACTCTGAGCTACTGAACTCTACAAATGTGTGCCAGTCCTAATTCATCCTCAAGAACTAAGAATGGATTTCTCATCCAGTTTTGAGCTGGTAGACTGAGGGAAATGGTCTCAGAAAGGCAAATATTTCATGTCTATTTGTGATTTTTGCTCTTACTATGCTAAAGGATTATTTCACTGTTAATATTACCTTGACTCTTTTTAAGTACTAGCAAGACATGGTATTTCATCAATATTCCAAATCCTTTGTTAGGCATATTACATATAAATTTGTGTGGTGGTAATAGTTTTAATTTTGGGGGGTTAGGTGTTGCATCACAACATAAATTTTAAAAGTAGGTACTCAAATATAATTACCATTAAACTAGCTTAAGGATTATATTTGTTATTTAATAAAGGCTTTTAAATCCTAATAATTAATTTTTAATATCAAAGCAGCATTTACTTGTACTAGCTGTTTGCTTACATGTATATTTTGTTTATAGTGGTAGTATACAAGTATCATTCAGTCTCCATGGGGAAATAGTAGAATATTACAAAGTTGAAAGTGGTTTGGAACTTGGCAAGGTAGAAAGTAATAAAAATACATATTCAGGATGGAGTGAGAAGTCCTGTTTTGTTGCATAAAGATGAACATGAGGAGAATGCAGGGGCAGAGGGTGAGGCTGGGGTGAAACAGAGAAAGGGTTCATAAGACAAGATTCTTAACACATATTCTAGATTCTTCCTAAATCAAATAATACTTACAAGTTAGGATTGCACATGAACTAGTTTGTCTCTTCTATTTGAAGAAAAATAAGTAATGCTTAAATGATTCCTTCTCTATTTCTGATAAAAGAGAACTGGATCTTCTACTGATTTGAAAAACACTGATGGATTTATCTTTAAAGTTTAAGTTCACTACTGCATATGATCAAGAATAAAGATTTTTGAAAGTCTACTCTGACCTTGATAGTTTTAAATTTTGATGGGTTTTCTTTGTCAAACTATGGCAGGTCCAGTCACTTCTTTAACCAGGGTTGGGTCATTCAATATGAAACACTGAGAGAAAGTAATAGGATATTTAAAAGTCATAAGATTATAATCAGGCATTTTGATTCTTTGATTGGATTATCAGATATACTGACTCCTTGTCAGAAAGTGAGTATCGTGAACCATTTTAGAATGTTTTATCCAAGGGTTTAGCCAAATTCTCTAGGTCAGGAAGGAATAGGCTATTAATTTGGGTATAAATTCTTTGGAAAAGAAAAAACCTACATGTGTATATAATGTATACGTATACACATATATATTTTATATATGTATCAGATTTTGCAATTTAATTGATCTTTTCAGTCACTCAGAGAGCAATGTTCTGTAAAAATGGTTCCTAGATTTGTAAAGATATGAAGAAATCAAAAATCTACAAGGGTAGCTTTTATCTTTTGAGATTTAATGGATATTACTTATCAATGGGTGAAGTTATAGACCAGGTAGCTAAAAAAAATTATTTTAATTAGACTGAAATTAAGAACTCTTTCAAGATGAGCTGACATTCATGTCAAGGCTTTTGGCTTTTTCTTTCTCCCAATTTCACCACCCTTGTAGTAAATCAGTTTTAAAGACCTAAAATTTCTTTATTTCCAAAGAAACAATTATAAAGCATGTTTGAAATCTCAAGTCTATTTTCTTTGCAGAGGATTTACAAGTCTCCCAAATATACCATGTTAATGAATGCATTTATCTTTCCATACTTCTAAGTAGTAAAAAATTCCCACAATACTACAGGCACTGTTGTAAGCAAGCCAGGGATAGAGTTTGTGGATTACATAGAGGCTATGACCATGAATTAGCCTAGACAGAAAGAGTATGATACCCATGTAACTTGTACCAATAATTCTTATATCTGTGTAATTAATTAAAATTAGAGTGGAAAAAAAGTGATTTGGGGTCAGGTATTCCAATACTTTTTGCCTTTACAGGACCAATCTCATATAAATGAAAATTTGATATGTAAAAGTTAGAAAAATCACATTCAAATGGGTACTTCAAATGGCACTTACCCATCAAGAAGGGTTACACAAGGTTATTCTAGAGCTTCAGTCGGTCTTGAATTTGACATATAGTTTGTGACTTTCCACTGTGTACAAGAGACTAAGTTGCTAAAAAAATTAATAACATGTGGGGAAAAATGGTCTCTGTCCTAAAACAGCCTAGTATGTAGTGGAAGTGTCAGACACAAACAAAATTATAATGCAGGGAAAATGGGAAGCATGCTGTTTTAAAGAAACTGTGTAAGAACATAGGGGAGAGAGACTACCAACAACTCCACTTGAGTTGAGCCTTGAAGGATGAGAAGAATTGTTAGAGAAGGCAACGTCAGAGAGAAAAGACATCGGGTCTGAGGGCAGAGAAAGAGGTAAGGCTTAAAGGGGGGCAATTCATACAACATTTGGGAAACGACCAGGTGAGAGAGGTACAACTGGCTTATGCAAGGAATGTTATTAGGAAAAATGGCCAAGCAGTTGAATTGGAGCACAGTTACAGAGGGTCTTTAATATTATATTGAAAATAAGTTAGTCAAAAATGAACAATTAAAATCTTTTTGAGTAGGGTTGTTTTTTTGATTAGTATAATGACCCACCAACAGTAATACAAATAATTACCATTTATTCAACACCTAATTCCTATCTAGTCTGGTGCTGGTATAGATCATGCCATTTTATTTTATCATCACAATGACTCCATGAGGTAAGTGATATCCTTATTTGCAATTTGTTGACAGGGAATCTGAGGTTCAAAGAAAGTAAAGTAATGTACCCAATATCAAACCACTAGTAAATGGCTAGAAGTTGATCCTGGCTTATCTAATTCTGAAGTTCATCTCTTTCTTAAGTGTATTGTCACAGCACCAACTCAAAATTAAACTGCCCTCTCTGAGAGTAGACTTTTGAATTTGGATCTCACTACCCAACAAAATAGGTAGTCTCCATCAGGTAAGGAAGAACTTCTAGGCACAGAGATTCTAGAAGTCCCTCTGTATTCTGAGAATTTTGGAAGTGGCAGAAGGATTCAAACATAGGTCTGTTCAATCCCAAAGCTCATGCTCTTCCCTTAATCGCATGTTACTATTTGTCTAATTAATAATTTAAGTAGCTGTATAAAATTTCATTCCGGGAAAGTACCATAGTGTGTTTAACTGTTTCCCAATTGCTGAGAATCTCTGGGGTTCTAATTTGGGGATGTTACAAATAGTGTTGAAATCAATACTTTTCTCCATGTGTCTTGTTCCCTATTGAATTTCTTCCTTTGTGTAACATTGCAGAAGTGGGAAAGTTATGATTTAAAACAGCTGAGTAACTTGGGCATAACTGAATAATTGGTGGCCTAGAGATTTTTTTCCATTTTTGTTTGAATTTTACAACATATCAAACATACAACCGTAATATCTAATTTGATTTCTTGAAAGCCTTTGCTTGTAAGTTTCATTCATTTTTTCCATTGGTTCATTACCCAACTATTTTGTTGTTCATCTATTTCTGATCTGACTACACATCAGTTAGCTAAAAAAATCAGCTAAATTTAAGACTTTTCTTTATCTAGTAGACTTTGAGAATAGCCACTGAATACTTTAATGTTCAAAGGACATATCAACAAAATATTCTATTTTCTCTCATGAGGTATTTTCAAGTTACACAATAAAAGAGTATTTAGCAATACACCATTATGTGTATTCCAAGGAATAAAGTCAGTTTGTAGAACATCAAAGTTTGTACCAAATCTCCCATGAGGATTTTATCTAAACAAGAAATCTATCAATTTGGAGACTTTTATTTGTGTTTCTATTTCATTCACATTTCTAACATTTTTAACCTTCTGAAAATAAGCACTTAAATCACAGAAAAGCTAACTGTATCATAGGACAAGTGTTTTTGAGAGGTCTAAATTAATTTTGAAAGCACATACCACTCCTAATTTGAAAATTTAATATATGAAAGAAACGCAGATGAAAAAATACACTGAAACTTAGAAAATGAGTTCTAATTTTCTCTGCTATGTTCATTGTGCAACTACCGACAGGCTATTTAACACTTCAAGGTTTTGGTTGCCCAATTTGAAAAAGCATCAAGCTACCACATTGGATTGGAATGTTAATTTCACAACTAAGCCCACTTTAAACAAAAAGTGCCATATCAATGCAAAATAACATGTTCATGTAACAGTTTGATTTGAGGTTATTTTACCTGCTACTTTAAAATCAAATTTTGTTAAATGAAACAAAAAAAATGTTCCCAATTCATTTCTATGTTTAAACTTGGCTTGATGCACCTGGAACATGGTGTCAAAGTTGCTGGGTTTTAAAGATGTGAAGCAGAGCAAAGAGTAAAGGGAAAAGTCTAAACATTTCCCTTTAATTGAGGTACATAAGATTTAGTAGGGTAAAAAGAAATAGTAACAACTAGTGGACTTTTCAGGGTCTGAGGGCACTGTTATTCTAAGAGGAAGAATCAGATAAATAAAAATTCCAAATTGTAATAATGCTATCTCAATTCACAAGTCCCTTCCTAAAGTTTGATTTACAAAAGCAATTAAAAATATGAAAGGCACTTCAGACTCCTTTGAATAGATGACCTTATAATAATTTTGAAAATAACAACTTGCACATAGACCCTAAAAACACATCTACTTCTTATGAGGAGGAAAAGGAAGTGAGTGAACAAGTCAGGGAAATGTAATATACAGAGATTCTTTTCCTGGTTTCTTCCATGAACCCTGATCTTTCTGTCTGAAGAGCGGTAATAGTGAGGGACTTTCTCAGTAGGGTAGGAGAGGATCCATTGGGTGGATTCTCAAATAATCCCAGCTAGTTTTAAAGGAAGCTGACTTGTGACTGCAATAATTTATCCCAACTTCAGATAGCCAACTTTTTATAACTGTAAAGTGAGTAGTAGTACAAGCCCATATACCCTGGATAATTTTTAAAGTGTCTTCTCCCTTTTATTCATTATTTAGAAAAAAAATCAATAGTGTGGGGAAATAGAAGGTAAATTTCTACTCTGAGTACTCTTCATTTCCTGTTCAGATAGACTTGAGGGTATTTGGAAAAAATTTTATCAATATTCCAGACAACACTCCTACATAGATTTCTGTTAACTAAAAGAAAATTTCAAATATATATATACATACATATATACATATACATATACATATATATATATGTGTGTGTGTGTGTGTGTGTGTGTGTGTGTGTGTGTGTGTGTGTCATACTGTTTAGAAGTGGAAGTATTTCACTAAGGGTTATTTCTTAAAGAGAAGAAAAACACCTTGGGTATTGCATGAATTAGAAGCATACATTACAAAAACAAAGGAACAGCAGCAATGAAACAAAGCCGAGCTTGTTTAATAAAAAATGCTTATTCATTTATTCATTCACTCTTTACAGTCAAAACTCTTTTCACAAAAAAGGCTATCTTGGGGCTTTCCTGGTGGCGCAGTAGCTGGGAATCTGCCTGCCGATGCAGGGGACACGGGTTCAAGCCCTGGTCTGGGAAAATCCCGCATGCTGTGGAGCAACTAAGCCTGTGAGCCACAACTACTGAGCCCATGCACCTAGAGCCTTTGCTGCACAACAAGAGAAGCCACTGCAATGAGAATCCCACACACCACAATGAAGAGTAGCCCCTGCTCGCCACAACTAGAGAAAGCCTGCGCACAGCAACGAAGACCCAACGCAGCCAAAAAAAAAAAAAAAAAAAAGTCTATCTTGAACAAATCAAAGAGGTAGACTTTCTAACCAAAGAGGTTTTTGACCTTCCAAATTTTCTGGACAGCTACCTAAGCTGTTGCTTCCAATTCTTCAGGATCCAGGTACTTTAGAGTTTTTACACACCTCAAACATGTCTGGAATTTTGTGTTTCTTTCTTCAGAATGGTTTGCCCTACCTTGTAAAACACTGAGTTAAGGATTTAAAGAAACCCTGTAAAATTTTCCTTGAGGTTAAGTACAGAATACGTTAGATACTATTTTTAAAAATATGAAGACAGTAAAGAAAAGTCATAGAACGGCCTGTTCTTCAGGAGAAAAAACAATGATATATTTAAAAAAAAAAGATGAAATTACTAAGGGCTTCAAAATTGAACAACATGAGGTTCAAACATGTTTCTTTCACATTCCAGTTTATATCTTCGTGGGGTTTACTGAACAACCTCCATATCACCTGTTACTTATCCACTGGGCAGATGCATTAAGAAACGTGAAACCTCTGTCTTCTAGTGTGTATTGTCAACCACTAATGCAGCCACGTGATAACAGAAATCCTACTCTTGACCAGTGAGTGTACCTCTATTTCTACCTACATGCAGGATGCTTTTTTGCTGCCATTTCTATAATTTCCGTTGGCTTTTAATCACACTTCCAACTGGTTCATTCACCAGACCTGGTGATTTTGCAACTGTCTCTTTTTCCTTTGAAACTTTAGCAATGACTTTTAGAAAATACTTTATTAATTTTACCCAGTTGTCTTCATTTGGAGTGTAGTTGGTTGTAGTTTAGCACTTGTTTTGTAAACCAATGTTGATTCTATTTATTACAGCAATTAAAAAAATATGCTTGACCTTGTTTTCAAACAATAAAACTTCTTTCTACTTATACATGCAAAATTCATCACATGAATTTTCATTGCATTTTCTAGTTGAGACTGGAGCCAAGTAAATCTTTGTCTTCTCCAAGTGCTACAATAACATGCTCTAAGTGAAGATAACTTGAATATGAAAGAAGTAACCAGAGAATTGAATTTCATAAATGTAATAACAGTTTGGAGCTTTAAGTCATACTAACAATGTTTCTGATAATGAAAAACATTTTTATACCTTGAAGTCTGGTTATCAGAGAGCATTGCTTAGTTCTAGTTAAGAGTCTACACCAAGGAGACCACTACCTATTAGCTTTACCTATTATTTAAAAATTTTCAGAAAAATTATTAGGAAAGAACAACTGACTTTAAAATTTCTATTGAAGAATGGATCTTATATGATTTAGGTAATATGTACATTTTGTATTTTTACACATAAGGGAATATAATAAGGCTAATATTATGTCTCTCCTCCAGTAAAAATAACAAGTGGAAAAAAATGCTAGCAATGATGAAGGAGGTAATATATGCATCAAGATGAAGGCCAGTTTCCCACAGTTCAAAAAGCATCACCCTAGCTATTTTGGAACAACCTGTGATTTCAACAATGTTCTAAGAGCCATCACTTGACATAGCCTCACTGACCAGATTATCTGCCAAATCCATCCTTGTTTCTCCTGCATGAGACTGGACCAACCTCTGCTACTACCACTTAACAGGCAGCTAAGAGGGGGGTGGGATAATATTTAGTTGGAATAAATCATGTTGGTAGAACTAAACAAGTTAAAATCTGAGCTTCAAAGAACTATTTAACCATTTGAACATCATTTTATGAAGCTGAGGCTAATACAAGCAAAGAAAAAGTAATTCAAGGTACAGACACTGGAAAATAAAAATCCATGAAATAGAGTCATTAATAAAACATGCAGGAAATGCCCTCCCACTAAAGCCTAATCACCCAACATTGAAGTCTGTATACTTGCTGATGTAATGTGAATTTTGGTTGCTCTAAGAAATATTAATACTCCTGAAAAAATGGGGGCAAAACAATTTAAGTCATGCCAAAGATAAGCATTTTTTTTGTCTTCAGAATATGTATAAATGTATAATAAATAGAACCATTATAATTATTTGAACATCAACCTCTTTGAAGAATAACACATAAAGGTATTCATAGCTATTCAAAATTAAGGTGTTATATTTTATTAAAAATATAAAACTAATGAAAAGTAATGAGCATTAATTAAAAAAAATAAGAGTAGTACAGACAAAACAATGTGAGAGTAAATCTTTCAGTTGCAAAAGGGAGAAATCAGGTAACACGGCCTATTTCACTTTGAAGACCTATCCTTTCCCTGCAAATAGATAATGGGTGTCAAAATGTTTTTCCAAAGCTTCACAATAAACAACATTTTCCCTCAAAACTATGAGTAAAAACATACTGAGTAGGAAACATTTTATATATGAGTATCCTAACTATGGAATTCAAAGTAAGTATTATATGGTCAAATACAAAGAGTTTATTATGCCATTGGTTTTCTTGTAGTCCTCTCTAACTTCTGTTTATAGGACACACTTAATTTGTTTATCTCATATTCATTTGGTTTTAGTTCAGCTTTTTAGATTCAAGGGGAAAATGTGTCTGTGATCAGATCTTCCCCCCCAAGATCCACCAGAAGGAGAATATACACAGGCAACAGTTTTTGAGGCATTAAAAGTAGCAGCCTCAGGATGGATAAACACAGACTATGAACGTTCACACTACATATTGTGCAGCGTTAATTGAAGAATGTTTATTTGGCACAAAAGCCACCCCTTTTTTGTACATTCCATAAGATGGTGGTGTCATGTTTACATGGCTGTGCCACCTTGCAGCAATGCATTCCTCAAAACAATTTTTAAATGCTTTTTAATTTACCTCTCTTCCGAGACTGGATTCATACAGTTAATTGAGTCTATGTTTTGGAACCCTAGGTGTGGACAATGCATTATCAAATATTTAGATACCTTTTACAAGATTGAAAGAGAGGCCTCGCATATAAATTAACCAGTTTCATTGCAGAAGGTTGCCATGCATGCAACATGTGTGAGTCAGCAGCACAAAGGAAATAAGTATAGTAAATTTGATTTTCTTATGTGGGATACTCACTTTTTCTTAGTTTCCAAGAAATATAAAACTTGAAGTCATCCCTTCATCCAGCTGAACATGAAAATTAGCAGAGAGGCTAATCTAGACCAAATATGGGATCAAAAGTTGCCTATAAATATATAGGGGAGGATTTTTTTCCTATAGGAAAAATATTAGTGAGCAATGTTGAAGATATTATAATTATTTTGTTTAAGGAAAACCTTCTGTTATTGATGATGGTATGGTGTTGATAGCCAGTGAGAAAATAAGAACACCAAAAATGTTAAGGTTTGGTTAAGTGGTCTCAGAGTAAACCCCTTAGAGTCTTGAAGACCATGGAAATCTGAAAAAAAAAATGGTGATCTTACAGTAATTTTAATAATTCAAAGTAAAGCTTTATTTTTCAGTGTACATTAAGCTTGATTCAAGGGATAAGGAATGAAATTTGCTGGGTTCAGAAAAAAAAGCTTTTTAATTGACCACTTTGCAACATGGATCCATGATGTTCCATTCCTTAGATATTAAAGTTAGTTTTTACAAAGGTTGTCAGTTACTAAGGAAGAGAACAGGGCAAGGTGGATACATTAATTCTCCCCTTAAAGATTTTGTTGAGAAAAAGAAAAATAATAAACTTGCTTTTTTGACAAATGATATTAGATATTATAAACTCATGGTATTTAACATAGGCAAGAAGCTCAGAATCATCTCAAAAACCCTAGAAACATGATCATCTGTATTTTTTATAAGAACTTTTAAATTAAAATGTTGCCAGTAAGAACAAAAAACAATGACTAAGTGGGATCCACACTCAAATCATTTGATGGAAGTAACTAAGATTTAAAAAAGGTACATCTCATGAATTTAGGTTACAAAATATTTAACCAGAGACATCATAGTCTAACGGTGCAGGATACAATTCACTATTGAATGTGACCCTTTCCTGACTAATTATATTTAATATTTTATGCATTTTTCCATAGGCATAACTTTAAGATGAATTTTTATTATATAAAAATGTATATTCATTTTAATGTTCAATTTTGAACATATACGGTAAGTCTTGATGTTATAGTATGGTACTTAGCACACTTAAAATACAGCTTAATCATTGTACTTACTCCCCAGTTTATCTCTCCTATCTACATTACTTTTCAAAAAGCCATCATGTTACACACACGCAAACACACACACACGGGATCTGAAGGTAGAAAATCAAGTAGAAATGGGAAAACAAGATTGTAGGTATGAATAGTAAGGAATAAGTGTTGCCTAGAGTGGCATATAGGGGACATATTAGACTAACAAGCCTCGTTGGTTTCAACACCAAAATGTTATTCACAATTTTGCAGATACATCCTCTCCTAATTATTGATGCCTCTCAACTGACCAACAAAAGTAGATAAATTCTCATTAGAGAGCTTGTACTGTCACTTATTATATTTTCTGTAGAAAATTAGTGAAGGCAAGACACCTAAGAACAAATTTATTCTACCTGAGAATGATAAAAATCAAAATGCCAAGAATTTGAAACATGCGCCCCAAAACCAAGAATTAGTAACTTCAGTCTTAGGAAAACACCATGCAGGTAAAATCCAAGGACATGCATTTTCTACTTGGTGGAATGGCATAAAGAAATACAGCTATTTGGAGAAAAGTTCATTCCCAACTTTTGGTCCCATAAAAATAACCTGTCTTATTAACCATTTCCCATATGAAGGACAGACTAGAATGTATTGTCTCAAAAATCTGAGTCAACTAGAATTAGTATAATATTCACTTTCAATAAAAAATAACATGACAAGCAGTGATAAAAGCCATTTTTTAGAATATTTTATAAATATTTACATAAATGATTGGTCTTTTAAAAGCAAGACTGATATATCTCCAGGATTTGTTCTGAGATAAAACACACTTTCATCCTCCTACATCTATAATTTAGAAAAGAGAGGAATTATGGAAAAAGAAAAGAATTATGACCTCAAGTTAATATATGATCATAATGAAAAGTAAATGTTAAATTAAGTTCCCACTAGTATATGAAGCTAGAACAGAATTATTTTTCAAAAAAGATAGAAGCATAATACCTATCTGGTGAAAAAGTGACCCAATATGTTTTATGACGTATGATTGCATAGGCCTATGTAAGAAAAAAAGGTATGATTTACAGAGAAATCATACTTAACACAGATAATTACTAGACCTCACTACAATTATCTTGCTATTTTACAGTAGAAATTTTAGTTATGTGGGGCTCTTTTTTTTTTTTTTTTGGTACGCGGGCCTCTCCCGTTGCGGAGCACAGGCTCTGGACGCGCAGGCTCAGCGGCCATGGCTCACAGGCCCAGCCGCTCCGTGGCATGTGGGATCCTCCCGGACCGGGGCACGAATCCGCGTCCCCTGCATCGGCAGGTGGACTCTCAACCACTGAGCCACCAGGGAAGCCCGAGGACTCATTTTTTAATTTTAGAATCTTGCTAAAGTTTTACGAGCACTTTACTAAGAACAATAGGTACTGACAGAAAATACAAGAACTGGGAGCAAGTCATCACCACATACATGAGATTTAGGTGTCCCTTGAGGGGGATCCATAGGTATCGACATAGCAGTAAAAACCAGTGACATAGTACAATTAATTCACTTTGCTGATTTACTGCTTCTGGTTATCAAGGGTGGAATGAATTTCCTGACAGGCTTGGTTTGTTAACAGCAATTGGATGGTTTGTGAACACTGGTAAGGGATGGGTTTTCTGTTTACTGAAGCCATTCACATTATTAAGCCACAGGTGGGGTGGCCTTAGTCTACAATGAAACACCTTCTCCTCCATTCTTACACTGGGAAAACAGGAGCATTCAGTTGAGGGTGGTCAGAGGGCGCTTCAACCAAAGAATTATAAAGAGTGACTAAAAGGAAAAAAAAAAAAAAACATCTACCAAGTTCTAGGTGGGTTACTGTTTTTATCCCTGCAGTCCTTTCCACTCCCTTTACCAGAAACTTTTGGATACACACTTTTCCCCTTTTTGCAGTGGGTTTCTTACTGACTTACAAGGGAAAGGGTCACCAGTGTGGAGCAACTTGACAATTCCAGAAAGGCATCTCTTTCTTCCCGATTAATTTTTGCACAATGCAGTTTGAGGTGGATAGACACTGTGCTGAGCAAAGTCACCAGCGGGGGAGTTGTTCCTGGAATGTGTTGAATGTGCATTCTTTAGATGCTGGGAAGAGGTGACTGCCCCCTTATTGGCATCTACCCATTTTCAGTGGTTTGGCTGCATCAGTAGGACACAGGTATTATTTTGAAATACTCAGTGAATTCCCTAGCTCTTAATCACTGACAAAGGACTGCTTATAGGTTTCTGAAATTGGGCTTTCAAAGCAGAGCTACATTTTATCCACATTTCATTTGGATGTCTTCAATTTTTGTTTTGTTTATTCTATTTTTAAAGAATGAAGTTGAGAGAATCATCTCATCTTGGTGGAAGCTTTTCACCCATGAGCAAGACACCATACTTAGCATGGGAAATACACAGGTAAATAAGGCAAGGCCCTTTTCCTCTAGACTAGTAATACAGCAAATAGACTCATGCTAAATATTTATTGACAATTACCTATTTTTCATTCCTTCAGTAAAATATTTTAATTGTCTTTATTAAATACCATTCATTTTCATGGTTGCTTTCTTTTCTCTGAAAAATAATTTAAAAAACTAAGAAAAGGGAAGTAAGTCTTTTCCTCCACTCAACTAGTTTTTCTTTAAAAGATTTTTCAAAACAGCAAATAAACTTCTGATCAAAACTCAGGCACACAGCTGCTTTCTAGAACAGTCTTGCGAGTTCCTGACTCACCTGAAGCCATCTTCACGCCATATTGCACTCCTACCCCAGTTCTTCCACTCATCTATTCCTGTTAATATGCTTGTGATAATTCTCTCTTGAGAATTATATTAGGATTCCAAGTTACATAAATGATGATGAAAGTGATTTTCCTAAGCAAGCCATTTAAAACTATCATGGGTTAGGCTTTATGTAGACTTCTTTTTGATATTCAAATTAATGTATGATATGAACAATAATGAAAACTAGTTTAGAAATAGTATTGCAATATTTAAACTTTCATTAATTTGCATAGGCTTTTGCTTACCTTTTTCTGAAGTAGATTGGTTATGTACTAAACATTCAGACATAAGAATGTAATAAAAGAACTTTAAAAATAAAATAAAATAGAGCAAGTGAATATGCATGGTTTTTTATTCCTTCTTTGGAAATCCCAAAGCACAAGAGTACATTGTTCTGTCGAAACCCTTATCATATTGTATTATAATTACTGTTTATAGTCTATTTTTCTGACCAGGCAGAGAGCTTCAGGGATCTTAACCTATTAATCTTTGGATCCCAAGTTCTGACATAATGTCTGGCAAGTAGAGGATGCTCAGCATAAATCCATAAAATGAAAGAATTAGTGAGGAGAGAGAATGTGTGGGATTCCCTCATTCTTCCATTTATGGTGCATGACCTCTTAGCTCTTAGCCCCCTGAATCTTACCTTCCTCATCTGTAATATGGGTGAAATAAGGAGTTGTATAGAGCCTCAAAAGAGATCCTGTGTGTGTAAGTCATAAAGAGTTGCATGGCACTTGGTTAACTTTGGGATCCTTTAGCTCAGTCCGAGCTGATCCACTTACTATGTGTGAAACACTGGGCTAGGTAATGGAACATCCAGCTCCTTTCCTCATGGCATTGAAAGTCTGGTGGGAGATACTGCCAGATAAATGGGCAACTGCAATAACACACTGTGACAAAGGCTGGGCAAATTACAGGATGCTAAGGAGCACACTGGAGAATCTTTACCACAGCTTTAAGGTATCTAAGGAGGATTCTTAGAGAATGCAATATCTAAGGTTGATGCATGACAGGTAAATATTTCAGGCAATGGAGGAGATGAAAAGACCAGGAGGGAGGAGTGAGAGGGATGATGCTATGTATGTAAGGGTGGGGGGCTGCCTTCAATTCCTCATGTCTTAGTCTTGTTCCAAAGATCATGCCGACAACCTTTTGTAATCTTGTACGGTTCATCAATTTCCAAACTGTACTGAAAAATATCTCAGTTAAATTAGTTTTTTCTTCCATCATGTAGGAAGTTTTCTCTTCGGAACTACATTCCAAGAATTTCCTAACTTATAAGCTTACTTATCACTTTTGTGATTTGGTAAATGTTCTATCAGAAGAAATAGCAAAATCCCATCTTCACAATGCAAAAATCCTTAATAGTGTTCCTAAATGTATTGCATATAAGTAAATTAGCTTTAAAAACCTGAAAGCATTTTACCACTGAGTGGTTTCACTTCTCATTAATTATTGGTATTACTTGACTTCTTTAAGGTAAAAAGAATACTTTTCATGGAAATATGTTGAAAGAATTATCAATTTAATGAATTTTGCCACATTACACTGCTATTTGTGATTAATCATCACATACTAGGTGTCATATTAGCATTTATATTTTGTATGTTTCATGTAAACACCATAATATTGTGAAGTGTATTTTGTGCTGACAAAATTAAACCATGTACTAAGGTCAGTTGTGTTAAATAAAACACTGACTTCTTTAAAAGAGTAGTGAAAAGAACATGACCAAACAAAAAACATCAAGGTTGAATTCTTGGTGTAGTTATGAACTAGTTTTGTGGCTTCAGGCGTGTCGCTTAACTTCTATTTTTCTTAACCATTATCTTCTTTATTCTCCTCATTTACACTTTAAATAACACGGAAACAATGTTTGAAAGAGCTTTCAGTGGAGATTAGTTATATATACTTAAAGTTAATTTAAGTATGGGTAAGTCCTAGAAGTTAAAATTAAAAAAAAAAACTTCCACATTATCACCTTTGATTCCAGTATATGAATTCTAGACTAAGAACCAAATCTCCTCGAGCACTATTTAAAATACAAATGTAAATTATATGTTTTACTGAATCGTTGTTTATAATTATCCTCAGATTTCAGTGTTTGAAATGGATTATAGGAACATCAATAAAGGAAGACATTTAAAAAATAATATTAAAAGATCCAGCTATCCAACATATCAAATAAAACTGAGATAGAAAGAATTATGAGGTTATTACAACAGGGGATCCTTTGGTATTTTTCTAGAAATTTGGAGTGTAAATATGTTTAAAAGAACAGTTTTATGGGCTCAGGAGAGGAAATGACCTATGGAATAATTCTCATCATATTCACACTGTAATGCAACAGTTCACTTTGCTCATTTTGACTTATCAATTATACCCACTATTCTTCCTGAAAAGAGCATACAGTAGGAAAATCTGGTGCCTTCCTGGTTCCTGAAAAAACTGAATTGCTACTTACCTTGGAAGATGAACATGGCTTCAAACCATATAGTATTTATTACACAAGTTATTATTTTTCCATCCCCAAATTTCCTAATGATAAGAAACAGCCTATTTTAATCAAATTGGCTTCCCTTATGCTCCTTAAGTGCAAGAGACGCCCATCTGGGCCTGGAGATAATGATGCCATGAGATGGTAATCTAAGTGTTAGGACACAGTCAGGGCAGTCTTCTTCTAAAAATAAGTGGCCATTTAAATGCTACCATATCTTGTTTTGCAAATTTATCCTCACACAGCAAATAATCATTTTTGGTGCAAAAGTTAGTCATAAAATTCTCCATTAGTGGTTGGTAATGGACCATAATATTACATGTTTGTAAAAAGTGCATTTGGAAAATGAAATGCTGGAAGTAATGGCCATATAAGGAATATTAATATTTATATGAGATAACCTTGTAGGGACAGATTTCCTTTTTACTGACAATGGCCTGCACTGAATATTTTCCATTTTCTTAGGAGAAGGAGCTCTGAAATTCTATCATTTGCCAAGCTATATTAATATTCTGCTTTGTTGTGTTCTAGCTGATTTCATAGAAAAATGGGAGTGATTAATAATTGTTAGTTTTACGGTAGATGTGATAAAATAAATCAGAAAGGAGTCTTGGAATGTTAAACATATTACAGCAAACAATATCAACCTATGTCTAAATCAAACTTGAATGCTTACAGCATATTTCCAACCTTCATTATTAACACATAACCCTAAAGGGATGAATTTCAAGCAAATATCAAGAGAGGATCTGGCACTTGCAATTGTACTTTCAACATAAGGTTCTATGCATTCCCAGTGCGAGGCCAGTAATGCTAGAGGGGATGTGTTCACTTTCCACCATGGTCAAAACTGACAAAGATGCTTAAACTGAAAATAGAGGGAACTGAAATCACCTCATTGTACACAAAAAAATTAATTCCAAACCCCTTCATTTCTTATTTTAAAAGGAATTTGTTTTTACTTGAATAAAGAAAAATATAATACTATTTTCAATGACCAACTCCGACTGGATGAAACTGTTGCTCTTAATGTCCACAAAGTAATGAATAATAATAATAATGACTAGGAGTTAATAGTTACTGAGCCCTCACTACGAGTCAAGCACTGTTCTGTTCCATTTATTTCATTCAGCCTTCTCCACAGCCTTTGAAGTTGGGCATCACTTTACAGATGAAGCATCTGAAGCACAGTTCTAGCAAACTATTCCAAATCTGACAACCTGATACTGGAGCACATTCTATCTCTGTTTGTTGTTCTCTCTCTCCCTGAGCAGGGAAGTGAAAGACTCATTGAAGGTTATTGCTCAGTTTAAGAGCTAATTACTAAACACAGATTGAGAATCCCTAAACTGCAATCTGAACTAGCCAGCTGTTTATTTTCAGGAACTAAAGGGACCTGTAGCATGGGGACTCAATGGGTGTATAGCCCATGGCTGTTCTTGGAACTTTATTGGAATGTACGTGGGAGAATATTAGTTTTCTCTTACTGGTGTAGAATAAGTGAGTATGTAAGTATAGAATATTCTACTAGTGTAGAATAGCTCAGCCATAGGTCTAAGGCAGCCCAGACCAAGCAATGAGAGGCAAAATCGTGTAGTGTAAACAGCAGGATGGGAGAAAGGAAACCTGAATTCAAACCAAACCTTAGTTTCCTCATCTGCAAAACATGGATCCTAATAACTTCCCTGCTTCTCCTTGGGTTATTATGGAATAGAAACAAGGTAACAAGCATACAAGTAGTCTGCAGACTGCCACAAAGTAGGCATTGTTATGAAGCCAAAGCTGAAACTACCAACTGTTAGGCAAAAGAAAGGACCACTGGGCTTGAGGTCAAGGGTAGAAGATCCACATGTCCAGATCAACTTCACTAGGAAAAATAATACTGCTTCAGCTTCGCTTTTCCCTGGGCCTATCCCTGGAAGTATGCATTGTCACAACTCCAAAGCAAATTAAGTGACTGTATCATAGAACCAGAAGATTTCCTGGATCTTATAAAGATAAGCCCTCTATGGGCCACTCCAGGATGATCAACAACTTTCAAGAGAGATTTTCAGTAAATGAATCTGTAAAATAAGATGAAGTTTGAATAAGAAGAAATACAGTGTAGCACAAAAGCACTAACCTAGAATTCAGAAGTTTGGCCAGGAGTAGTTCCACAGCATTCACTTATTCTGGAAATATCCATCGCTATAGGTCCACCTTGTGCCAATCACTGTGGATACTAAACTGATCAGACACACGTAGTTTTCTACTTTTTGGAAATTCACAGACTACTAGGGAGGCAGACATTATAAAATTAATTTCAAAAAAAGTTTGAGCTTCAGTTTTCTTAGTTATTAAATGAGGATATTAGAGGAAATGATTGTCCAAGTTCCTGTCACTCTTATTACCTATGACTGATTTTTTTTTAAGTTACAAACTAAAGAATAGAAAAGGATACAATGTCAATTAAAAAAATATGAGACTGAAAAGGCCAGAGCATGCAACTTAAGCATTATTCATTACATATAAATGTGAATATAGGGGAAAAGCAGATCTCAAAGAATGAACGCAATTTTGCCAGAAATAAAAATAATTTAAAAACTTTTAGACAAAAGGAACAAAATCAGCAAAGACTTTCACATTCATCTTTATCATATTACATCAGCTTCTACTTACTGCATTCCCAGTAACAATTTATAACATAATTTAAATTATGCTGTTTCATTTAATGCTACAGGAGCTCTATGCTGTATTATTACCCTAGTTTTTAGACAACACAAGTAAGGCTTATAGAGACGGACTCCACAGCTACAAAATGATAAGTCCACATTTACACTCCGGCTGCTTCATTCCAGAGCCTGTGCTTATGTACTTTACTGCCTTCCGTTACAGAGCTTGAGCTCCCCTTGGGCATGGAGCCCCAGGGTGGCTGAATATAAGGCAGTGGTGAGTGGGTATGACCTGGAAAGAAATAGTGTCAGGAGATGGAAGTGTAGCCTGACATAGATTTATGCTGGTACATTGGTAACAGACTGTAAAGTTCCTCCTGTCCTGCTGAGGAATTTAAACTTTATTCTGTATACAAGATAATGAAACTTTTATAAAATGCACACTACTCCTTGACTTGCAGAACGACTTAGAAGTGAGGGAGCTTCTGGAAGTGATAAAGTGAGAGGTTTCAGTGAGGGTCAATGTGAAATATTGTGAAAACTGAGTAAATATCTAACTTAGATATAAGGGACAATTTTTATAAATCCAGTTACTTTAAAATATCCCATGGTTTACTTCAAACTATTATGGAAACCATATAATACCTATATTACTTTCAGATGTGTCTTTAACAGCTGGAAAATAACAGCACTGGACACTGCCATTCACTCGTGTTTATTCATTTGAAAATACTTATTGAGTTAACAACTATAGGCTAATTAATGAGGCAAACTCTAAAATAGAAAAATTATAGAATCATATAATGACAGAACATTATTGTATGACAGAGAACTATGTACAGGAACAGAAAGGTTAAATAAATTTCAGTGTCAAAAAGCAAGCTAGGCAGAGATCTGGGAATGAATGGAATTCTTAGCCCCAACCAAAGCCAGGTCTTCTAATAAATTTTACTCATAAATTCTAATAAATTGTTTAGTGAAAATAGTAGGAAGAAACAAATATTTTCTGAAAGCCCATTATAAGCAGTTCAGCTAGATACTTTAGGTTTTTGTTTAATTCTCACAAAACATCATTCTTTGGCCATATGATCCCATATGACAGAGGAAGAACTTAATTCTCTGAAAAGATTGATTTAATGAAAGGATAAGGGTTCCAACCTTGACTTGTAAGTACTATGTGACTTTGAAAACAATCTTCTGATCTTTATGTACTTACGTCCTTCTGTATAAAATAAAGGAAACGGGCCAAGTGGACAGGACAAATTGCCTCATTAAATGAAAAGATTCATTGCGTGTGAACACATGGACAAGCATATGTGTGCCTCGTGTGACTTGATGGGTGACACTTTGAAAGCCTCCAGGTCCTTGATTCTCTGCCCAAGGTTGCCAGAATAGAAAGGAACTTGGGGCTGATGAGTGTGGGGAGAAAGACCCAGCTGGGAAGCTTGGCTCTGGTGGGGGTCTGAGCCAAACTGGAAAGGGTGGGAGCCATTGAGCTGGAGGCAGTCAGGATGGTGGGGAAGGAAGAAATCAGTCAGTGAGAAAGGATGATTGTGGTGTGTACACAGTGCGTGTGGCGGTCGGCATCACCCAACTCTAAGAGGCCCCATGTGAAATATTCTCCAAGTCTAGGGCAAACCCAGACACAGCATAGCATGAGCTATGTGTAGAAGATTTATCTTGTGATGGCAAACGATGTTTGAAAAGCTAACAAAGATTCTAAAGTAACTGACAGCAACAGATAATGTGCAAAGCAAGCAACGTTTTACATTCACTGAGAAGTGAAATTGCTTTCACCAGAATGTTCATTTTCTGGAAAACTTGCCCTCCAGAGCTCTCAAAAACCTCACAAAAACCACAAAACAAAATCTGTCATTACTAATGCAAAGATGGCTTAGAATGTCACAGAATGCACCAGGTAATGTTGCTTTGACATTATAACAAAATTTTTATCCACTGAATTTTATGCTGAAGTTATTAACTGGCTTCTATTTATTAAATGTCACTTGCTAAACTACTTTGTTTAATCATGTAAAGTAATATGGCCTAATACTTATTTTGCATGACCCTAACATTTAGGAAAAAAAGTTTATCTCAAATTTTCTATTATTTTAATATAAATTATTATATTATTTTTGTATGCTTTTCTCCACTATCTCATGACATAAATCTTATTCTGGTCTCTTTATAAGCTTCTGCTTCCTTATTTAATGAGTGGAGAATATATGGAGAAATGGGATAAGACACTTTATTATGGAAAATGCTCATTTGGCAAAATGAGTTGCCAAATAATGGGACCTAATGAAACTTCAAAGCTTTTGCACAGCAAAGGAAACCATAAACAAGACCAAAAGACAACCCTCAGAATGGGAGAAAATATTTGCAAATGAAGCAACTGACAAAGGATTAATCTCCAAAATTTAGAAGCAGCTCATGTAGCTCAATAACAAAAAAACAAACAACCCAATCCAAAAATGGGCAGAAGACCTAAATTTCTCCAAAAAAGATATACAGACTGCCAACAAACACATGAAAGAATACTCAACATCATTAATCATTAGAGAAATGCAAATCAAAACTATAATGAGATATCATCTCATACCAGTCAGAATGGCCATCATCAAAAAATCTAGAAACAATAAATGCTGGAGAGGTTGTGGAGAAAAGGGAACCCTCTTGCACTTTTGGTAGGAATGTTAATTGATACAGCCACTATGGAGAACAGGATGGAGGTTCCTTAAAAAACTACAAATAGAACTACCATATGACCCAGCAATCCCACTACTGGGCATATACCTTGAGAAAACCATAATTCAAAAAGAGTCATGTACCAAAATATTCATTACAGCTCTATTTATAATAGCCAGGAGATGGAAACAACCTAAGTGCCCATTAACAGATGAATGGATAAAGAAGTTGTGGCACATATATACAATGGAATATTACTCAGCCATAAAAAGAAACAAAATTGAGCTATTTGTAATGAGGTGGATGGACCTAGAGTCTGTCATACAGAGTGAAGTAAGTCAGAAATTGAAAGACAAATACTGTATGCTAACACATATATATGGAATTTAAGAAAAAAATGTCATGAAGAACCTAGGATTAAGACAGGAATAAAGACACAGACCTACTAGAGAATGGACTTGAGGATATGGGGAGGGGGAAGGGTAAGCTGTGACAAAGTGAGAGAGTGGCATGGACATATATACACTACCAAACATAAAATAGATAGCTAGTGGGAAGCAGCCGCATAGCACAGGGAGATCAGCTCGGTGCTTTGTGACCACCTAGAGGGGTGGGATAGGGAGGGTGGGAGGATGGGAGACGCAAGAGGGAAGAGATATGGGAACATATGTATATATATAACTGATTCACTTTGTTATAAAGCAGAAACTAACACACCATTGTAAAGAAATCATACTCCAATAAAGATGTTAAAAAAAAAATGTAAGTGGTGAAGTCAAATTTGAATTCAGACAAACAATGGAAACAACATGAAGTAATGAACATAATGATACTAAAAAATTATTCATCATCTATCTAAAATTCAGATTTAACTCGGCATCCCATAGTTTTACTTGCTAAATCTAACAGCCCTATATATAAAGCCCATGCTTTGTAATGAACCTATCTAAACAAAGAAAGAAGGTCCACCTTCCCTGCACCCAACAATCATCCACCTAGTCTGAAAACACCTACTCTGAAAGCCACAGCACTTTCAAAGTCATCATTTTAATAGTCAGCATCTGAAAATGGGCAAGGTCACTATCTCAGCTTCTGAAATCTCTGACACCACCATGAATGGAATAATAGGTGCTTAGGGCCAAGTAGGTAAAGATGCTATTTTCTGGAGAGTATTTAGGCCCTCATCCAGGACCCAGGAAGGCGATGTGGGCTTTCTGTAGATTTGTGGGACATGATCAGAGCAATAGTTAATGGATATCAGACCCTACATGCATGACACCATTGAACTTTAGATGCCTATGTTGCTTCCTCCCTGGAAGTTATCCTGCTTCGGGAAACCATCCAATACCCTGACATAGCACTGTATCCAGCTTGAGGCAAAGAGGGACAAAGAACCATGTTT
This sequence comes from Stenella coeruleoalba, assembly GCF_951394435.1. Lineage (NCBI taxonomy): Eukaryota > Metazoa > Chordata > Mammalia > Artiodactyla > Delphinidae > Stenella > Stenella coeruleoalba. The sequence goes on along the minus strand of NC_137150.1, from coordinate 117,610,574 downwards.
GAAACCTCACAAACTTTTGAACTCAGTTCAAAAACCTCCTGTCTATTATCTAAAATGAAAATTGGTTGCAATAAAATTACTGAATATGCTTTCACTGGACTAGCATGGCAAACTGAACTTAAGTTTTTATAGATTAACCAAACATTAATTTAATCATGAAACATAGGGACCCACCTAGTTTTCGGTGAGAAATGTTTAATGCAAATCGATCTTATCACACAGGAAAGGTGGGCGTGCCCTAGCTCATACTGAAATGATCAGCTTTATAAAAAAAGAAACCTGTTGGGAAGAAGTTACAGGACTGACTTAGCTTCCTATGGTATCACCTGTCCAAGATGATCACGAAGATTAACCAACTATTAATATATTAATTACACTGTAGCTAATACCTTCTAGTTTCTTATGAACTAAAATCTACATTTCTGTAGCTGCTCTCATTAACTGATTTGATTAATCAATAATTCATTCATTTAGCTCATAAATATAACATTCTTACTTTTAGCACTTGGCTAGATCTGAGAAAGGAACTCATGAGCAGTAATACAAACAGAACACAAGAGAGAAAAGGGAAGACACAGAAGGAGAGAGAGAGAGAAAGAGAGAGACAGACAGACAGAGACAGAGAAAGAGACAGTGACAATGAGAGGTATTGAGAGAGACATCTTCTCCCTGGGAATGAATAGCTTAAGAAGACTTTGCTACTTCCCCTTCCCTGGAAGTCTACAAAATTTCCTGTAGGTAAGTTTAAATGGTTAATTTTCTATTTGTGGGAATGCTGATGCTACATTTTTTTCTTTATTCACATTACATAGTTTTATTTTCTCAAGAGTCTGGAGAAGTATTACAGGAAGGGGTTGTTAACCCTATTTTACAGATGGGAAAACTAAGGCACTTAAGCAACTTATCGCAGTAGTGACAAACTGCCTGTTTTCAAAGTAAAAATGAGCCAAAAAGGAAAAGACAACTTCAGACATAGGAAGATGGACTATTTCCTTTCCCAGAAGAAAAAGGTGAGACTTCTTGTCTACCATGATCTGCCAGTGAGAAGACCATCTGAAATGTGACCTCTTCAAATCAGCAAAGCCAGGCGGCAAAGCCACAGTGCTCAGGAATCAAGGGGGAGGACTCAGAGAAAACCACCTCCTCTCAGTGTTTGCTGTGGCTCCACCAGGGTAAACTCCACAGCACTGAATCTGTGGGATGTTTAATAAGTAAACACTACACTGCACCATTTACTATGTGTAATGATGGCCATAATAATTATATTTCTTTCAATTCCTATTATCTACTAGGCACCACGCCTGCTACATGCCATATATATAAATCTTCTCATCTTCACGAAAACCTTGCAGTATTAGTGCCATAATTTTCACTTTACAGATGAAGGTCACGAGGCACTGATGGAAAAATCAGCTTTTGTAGTGGTAGTTGACTCAGACTTGTTATAAATTCAGGTGTGCCAGACTCCAGGGCTGGAGTTCAATCTCCTTATTACTGCAGAATGGGGAACAGTCTAAAAACTGTGCTCTAAGCTTACTGTGCAATCAAAGACCAAGCTATTTTGGAGCAGGAGTGACCTTTCTGAGGCCTCTGAAATACTATCACAAAACGGAGGTCTTCCGGAATAGGTGACAACGCAGATGGAAAATCTGAATAACACTGAGGACTTTTTCGAACTACACCCACCTCTTGCCCCACTTTCCCCTCCCCACTGCAGGTCTTCAAGCAGTGAAGTTGAGAAACCACTGTTCTAAGAGGTCTTAAAACTCAGAGCAAGGCAGGGAAAAATAAACAAGCTTCAAGCTAATAGTATTAGAAGAGGTAGAAAGAAACAGGAGGTTGCTCTGAGTCCCCAGACGATGTAAGGAACACTGTTAGATACGTCCCAAATTGCAATAAGCTCTCTCAAGTAGCCTGTGAGTAAGGTTTATTGTACTCCTATGTTTTGAAGACTTTAAAAACAGAAGTAATTATTTATGTAATAGATGCCGCTCCATGTTTCTCTTTATCATTAAATAAACTGTTTACCACACTGAGCTGGTAAATTCCCAGTTAGAAGTAAATATATTTGTTATTTTTAGGTAGGTCCGACAACCTCATGTTATTCTATGTTTTAAAAAATCAGAAACGGAAAAGAGCCCATTGAACTTTTGCTGTTCAATGAAAGAAACACTGGTCTAGGAAGTCTCTGGAGGCACAAAAAGGGCTGGTCAGCTAACTAGCGAAGCTGCATTTTCATTCTAAGTAGAGCAAATCTTACTTTCAAACTTTTACTGTGGGGACCAACTGTTCCCGAATTGCTAAGCCTCTGTCACTGGAAGCGTTATAGCAAAACAGTTCAAATGAACCCCTCTGATGTAAGACACATTTGTTCCAGTGCTAGGATTTACCATTTATGTGATTGTAGGGAACTATATAAACCTGACTGTGGCTTTTCTCACTTTTAAAAGAGGACTGATACTATTAGAGTAGAGGCCATCCTACTTGATGGGTTTGGGCTCAGTAGTTGACGTATTAAACAAAAATAATAGAAAGGGAAGCACAAATATACATTAAAACATAAATATCCTAATTTTTCTTAAAACATATAAAGTATAGGGCTTCCCTGGTGGCACAGTGGTTGAGAATCTGCCTGCTAATGCAGGGGACACGGGTTTGAGCCCTGGTCTGGGAGGATTCCATATGCCACAGAGCAACTAGGCCCGTGAGCCACAACTACTGAGCCTGCACGTCTGGAGCCTGTGCTCCGCAACAAAAGAGGCCGCGACAGTGAGAGGCCCGCGCACCGCGATGAAGAGTGGCCCCCGCTTGCCACAACTCGAGAAAGCCCTTGCACAGAAATGAAGACCCAACACAGCAAAAATAAATTAATAAATTCCTACCCCCAACATCTTCTCTAAAAAATATATATAAAGTATAATTTTCTAATTTTTCCAATATTTTCATGTGAGACAAGTCCTTTCATTGAGTATGGGACTGGCAATGGTGTTTTCAGGTTTCATAAATTGTACCCATGGTGTGCCATTTCAGTGGACCCAGTCCATTCTTAAGCAAGAACACGTAAAGGTACTGATACAAGAAACAGAGATGGTTCAATCTACATTTTTATGATTTTTTGTAATAATTTACAGTTGAAATTTCAAATTTAATATGACAGGGATTTTAGCTATTCAATTTTATTGAATCTTTCCAAGAAATGAAGCTATTCTCTCTCTTTTTTCAACCACATTCCAGAGGTTTAGCTAATTAATTAAATTATACATATAGTATTAATTAAATTACATATAAATTATATATGTACAAAGTTTAATTAAAATTTCAATATTAATAACATATATAAACTATATAATTTGAAACATATATATGGATGGATAGGTAGATAGATTTACAATATTTGTAAGAGAAGGCTTACAATTCTATTAGAATGTACTAATTAATCAACTTCTGGCACCTTAAAAAGTATTAAACAAATAACCAAAGTTATTCTTAACTTTTTCAGGAAATCATGGACTCCCATGATAATCTGACAAGAGCTAGGACTTTTTCCTCAGTAAAATAAACACATCCGCATACCTTTAAAGAATTATAAATATTTTCAAAGGGCACAGAGACTGAACAAGTTTATTCCATGGCTCCTTATGGATCTAGGATCCTAAATTAAGAACACTTTTTTGGGGGGATGGCAGGGCAATGTGAGAAGTAATGTCTTTACTTTCTAATTAGGTTTGTGTTGATCGAATGCTTCAGAAAAAAACTGCAAACCTCTGTAGTTTCTAATGTTTTGGCTGCTTTTTTTGAATAAAGTTTTAAAATTCCATCGAACTAAATCTATACTCAAATAGGATCAAAATAAACAAACAAATTAAAAACAAAACAAAAATGAATTCCAAACCAGTTTGAGTTTCCCAAGCCATTCTTCCCCTAAATCTTAATTCAACTACAGAGAAAGTACTCTTAACCATTCACCACTTTACAGATTATCTGACATTTTCTACAGATGCCATCAGCATGCTAAAAGCAAGTAAAGTACTTTCTAGAGCTGTACTGTCCAATATACTAGCTACTAGCCACATGTAGCTATTTAAATTTTAATTAACTAAATTTAAAATTCAGTTCTTCAGTCACAGTAACCACATATGGCTAGTGGCTATTGTTTTGGACAGTGCAGAGAACATTTCCATCACCTCAGAAAGTTCTAGAACACCCAAGTATTTTTAATCCCACCAAGAGATGTGTATGCTTGCTGGCAATCAGTTTTGTTTGTTCCCAAACCAGATTATGCCCGTTGGCAGTCAGTTATGTTTGTTCCCAAACCAGTTTATGTCCGTTGGCTTAATATAAAATTGTATAATTTAATTAAATATTATCTAAACCAATTTAAATATGAGTGTAAAAGAATGAGAGGTGTTCTAAACCTGAAAATTTTGGAAAGACAATAAAATTGTCACTTTAAAAATTATTATAGTATAAAATGTAGGTAAGACAACATTAGAAAAAAAATCATAGAGAAAAATAGGAATCTCCTTTCAGATTTCTTTGTATTGGATTTGCACTTAAAGACATATAAGCAATCAAAATTAGAAATCAAAAATGATGCATTATGGGATTTACAGAAAGAAAAGGTGACTAAGATCTATAATCAGCAACCCAAACTCAGAAACAGGTCTTGGCTTACATAAACATATTGGCAAATACTGGCAAATAAGCATATAATCAAGTTTTAAAATTTAAACAAAATATGCACAGTATGCGTGTATTAATTTTAAGAACTGTTTTGTTAAAAGTCTTTGTGAATTTACTCAACTACTGATCCCCATTGTATTAAATAGGAAGGCTTCTACTACACAGAGCAAAACTGCAAACACATGCCTTCTTCATTACTATAAACTCAGCATTTTCACAATTGATTGTATCATTTTTATTTGCCAAATTAAAAATACTGGCAAATAAACGTATAATCAAGTTTTAAAATTTAAACAAAATATGTACCGTATGCATGTATTAATTTTAAGAACTGTTTCTTTAAAAGTCTTTGTGAATTTACTCAACTACTGATCCCAATTGTATTAAATAAGAAGGCTTCTACTACGCATAGCAAAATTGCAAACACATGTTTTCTTTATTACTATAAACTCAGCATTTTCAAACTCACAAATGATTGTGTCATTTCTATTTGCCAAATTTTTCATTGGATTAAATTATATTGAAAAACTTATGAACAGGAACCTGATCTAATTCCAGATTTATGCATAACTGGTCTTTTAATTATAACACAAAATATAACTAACAGCAATATTATTACTTTACTCTTGAAGTCTACCCAGTTGCCTGAGTGTCTAAGACTTTATATGGAGACAAGAACACTCAACTTTAATTGTGTTCACTCTATTTAACTTTTTGATTCTTTTCTGACTTGAAAATGCTATCTACCCATTTATCTATAACATTAATTAGTTGAGAAATAAGAAGTATAAGAATTTCATTGCTTTCTACATCTAGATTTAGATGCAAATGAAAGTCTACATACTACTACTAAGACTACTACAATTTCTACTACTACATTTTGTTCATTAAAATAGCATCAAAATAATATTGTAATTGGTAGTTGTTGCTTGACCAATGAATATTTTTCATTAGTCAATTACATTCAAGGAAATATTTAGACTATCATGTATCATACATGTTTATTTGAAATAACAGCATAAGCATGTAAGTGTGCCATAATTTACCTTTCTTTATACTCCTTAGAATTACCTGAAAGTATCAAAGATACTCCAAATTATCTAGTTCAACCAGAAGAGAAGATGTGGTTAGGCTCATCAGAAAAAAAACAGTTTTACTGCAATTTTGCTTTACTGTGTGATACCTTCATACCAAAGATGGAGAACTGGCTGACTCTGGGGGCCAAATTTAGAGTGACTGCTGAAGTCATTTTGGAATATCTTGAAAGTAAGCGTGGTTTCTTTGGTCTACCACAGTCCTCATTCACTTCCTCTGTCTTTAAGTCTGGCTTATTACACAGCCTAGACTCCGAAGTTATTTAAGTTCATGACCCCTGGTAAGGTGTTTTACAACATGTTACCTTGCATATCTCATGGGGGGCATAGGTAATTGAGCTCTAAAGCTAGACTTAGTTATGGCTACCATTTCATATTAATTTCCATTCTCCTAAGCGACACAATGCTAAGAGGTTAACCAATTCATAGTTCTTCCCTTTTCACTTAAGATATACCACGAACTGCTAGGCCATACTTCTAGAGAATGATTCTGGAAGGAGAAGTATCACAGTGGAGCTGGAGGGTAAATTCCTCTCTATGCCTAGAAGAATAAGAGTGCACTGGTACTTGAAAGGAAAGAATTAAATGGATATGGAGTTGATTTTAAACAATATTAATTATATACTTATCATATTTTTATCTGAAGATAGTGTTATTTGTAGTCTTTCAGTAGTAAAACCTTATCTCATTTCAATCAGTTAATTAATTAAGATTAATTACTCAAAAATTACTACTCAAAAATCCATCGATAGCAAACATAAAATATGTTTTCTTGGATAGATCACTGGCCTGGATAGAAATCTGGGCTATGTCCATAGCTAGTGGATTGATCCCTGCAAAATCATTAAACATTCTGGGACTCAGTTTGGTCACCTGGAAAGTGGGCCAATTGATTTCTAAGGTTCTTACCATTTATAATTCTAGATTTTATTTTTACTTTCCATCAAGTACTACTTAAGTGCCTACTACGTAAAAGTATACATGAACTATACGGCTTACAATCTAACTTTATTACTTGCTATCTAAACATATAAAAAGTAAGGGGAAATGCAAGGCTGAGTATGATTGGAGTCAAGTAGGTGCTCCAAGAGTTCACAGTGAAAAGTAACAAAGTTGGGATTTAAGAGGGATCAGATAGGTGTGGGGAAGAAACATTGGTAGTTTATTTAACTCACACATTCTGCATAGCCTAGAGTGAGGTTACAAATGAAGGCACGCACAGACAACGCCAACTTAAAAATTAAGAACCACCATCAAACAGATTTCATAATAGTTAAAAGTGATGTTCCTAATTTCTCTTAAATTCCAAATTTTAAAAGTTGGAAGAAGTCCACTTAAATATAAAATTATTCCACTGTATCACATAATGTTTTTATGTCACTAAAAAAATTCTATTTATTCACCAGAGAGTTCTTCAATTCACCCTATAAGCTGAGCACTATGGTAAGAGTTGTGAGTTTCGAAAATACATATTTCTGTATGTAAGGGGCTTAGATTTATTAAAAATAATAGAGATTAGTTAGTTTCATAAATAAGCTTCAATGGCATATGACAGGCTTAATCAAGGCTGGTCTGTTAATCAAGACAGGGTTAAAAACAAACAAACAAAAAAAACCCTCCTCATCCCATAATGATATATTCTGGAGAGTATAGAAATGTCTTGAATAACACAGGATTTTACTGCTGAAGCATAGTTTAAGATGTGTGTAAGTTCGATTGCCTATAAATGATTTAAAGTTCAACTCAATCCAATAGTTAAAAACTATATGTATACTGCAGGAGGTACAAAGGTCAGTCACAGGTCACATTCCCTTGGGGCATTTGGATTCACTACTAATGGAAGTTAGAGAAAACCCTGTGGGAATAAAAGCTGCAAGGGCTAGGAGGATTTAAAATGGAGAAATTCCCTTTTAGAGAAAGAGAAAAAGCTTTGTGGATGAAGAGGTGATATACATGGATCTTGAAGAACATGATATCAACTGGTAGCAGGTTTGCTTGGAAGTAGTAGTGGATGACAGGAATTGGTAAGCAAGTGATAGATAAATGCTCTTTTGATTATGTCAGAATCTTCACTTAATGATTTTCATGGGTGTTCCCTAGGGGTCTTTTAGGGGGCTGTTGTGGGTATAGCCAACATCAGTGGCCTCAAGAGTTATTCCTATATTCTGAGAAGAGAAACTAGATATGGGTGTGAAATAATGCTCAGGGGGGCAGAATCCTGAATCACATCATTTGGGGAATCACCTAGGCTCATGAGTCAGCGTTTGGTAATAGGGAATAAGAGAAACAAAATGATTATTTACAGAAAGTGACTCATTTATTCTAATAACATAGTTCATGAACTGCTGGATTGTTTTCAAGAAGACTCAGTCCAATTGCCAAGCGATTTATCTGATTCCCTCATAGTTACTTTGGCCAATTTAGTTCATAATATTATGAGCTATTATTATGAACTAAGTTAGACTTTTCTGGTAAGGTCCAATCAATTGCTTTGCAGTTTGTTTTCCTTTCCTTTCCTTTCCTTCTTTTCCTTCCTTTCTCCCTCTTTCCTTCCTTCCTTCCTACTCTCACTCCTTCCTGCCTCATTCCACAAAGCATGTAAGGTCAATCAGCCACTATGAACCTAAGTTTAGTGTCCCAAAATACCAAAAGAGATATTAGTTAAGTAAAATATGATTTGCTGATGTTTGTTTCCTGAATTTTCACACTTCCTTTGTTACCAAATGTGGAAACCTTGGAACAGAGTAAAACTTGACCGCTTAAAATTCTTAAAGGAATTATTCCATCTACATAGTTGCTCTCCAGTTGAATGCTAACTTTCTAAATGTACAAAGTTTCTCCATGGTTTCTTAGTCATAATTTAACTATTTCTAGATATAGACACCAGCAGTGGTCCTGAAACTTAGCTTCTTTAAAAATAATCTTGTCAGTTTATATATTTGTCATTTGCCATTTTTTTCACATAAATAAAGGACCTGGAAGAGCAAAATTTACTATTAATCACTAGTGAAAGCATAATTCTCCCACATAGTATTCTCTTTATTTTCTTCATTGAGGCTAATTTTATCCTCTGCCCTTCAGAGTTATGATTTCTGCAAGACTAACACAGTGGATCATAGCTACATCTTTGTCACTTTTCAGGTACTCTTTTATACCAGTTCACTTTAGATATTCTATACATCTGTCATAGTATTTTTATAAAATTATCCTTAAACTGCACATCATAGTTGACTTCTGCGATATATTTAACTCTATTGCACTGTATGGAAACAGGCATTTATTGGAAATAGTATTTTATTTGGACCTCAATGTGTACATGACTTGGTCTCCAAATCTGTACACAGAGTATTGGGATACACACATGCACACATACACATGCAAGGGAAACTAGGCTCTCAAGGGCTAAACTATTTATAAGATGTAATTGTTTACCACTCAGTTGTCTGTTTCTTCTAACCCTCTTTTTCTCACTCTCTTGTCTATGTCACCTGACCCTTGTTCATTATCTCTTGATTAGTCCTTGAAAAGACTTTTCTTTCTCAGAGACTACTAGTTTCTAACTTCTGCATAGCAGTCAAATAATTTTGCTTGAACTCACTGGTATTCAAGCCTTCTAAGGCTCATGTGTTCTTCCCCTTGGTAATTCGAAAGTTCCTTCTTCACTGCCATTGTTGGTAAATTCTAGATTCTGAGACATCTGGATGCCAGAGTGTTCTATAGAAATCTCATCACCACATAGCCAGGATCTTATAGTTCTTAACATATAATTGTATCTAAAAACCTTTTCTTATGTATTCAATGTTTCATGCTGGGAGTTTAAATAAGGTATAATATCTACAGCTATTTAATTCTGTGACTGAAAAACAATCTATATAAATTACACCATTCACTGCCATTAAAGTTGGCACGAAGCTAATGGACTCCAAAGAGACCAATCTGCTTTGTACAGACAGAATATTGTAGGTGCCTTTCCTGCAAGCAAAAATGTAATCCTCAAATTATACTTCATATACTTATTTGTTATTAATTTCTTAATACGTTTCTGGTTTAGTTGTTCCTGTTTTACTCAACAGATATAGCTGTAGAAAAATTAAAAGTAAAAGATAAGGAAAGTATACAGTATACAAAAAGCTGATTTATAAGACATGCTGAAAGGAAAATCATTCATCTGGAAATCAAGGACTTTAAAAAGTCAAAAGAAATCTACATAATCAAAATGTAAGATTATAAACTGTAATGAACTTATTAATAAAAATGAACTTGGTCCATTATTTTTATTCTAGAGAAAAAGCAGTCTGAAATTAAATCATATGTCTATGACGAGTAGACATACTCAACACAGTCAAAAAACAAGTCAAGTATGGTGCTGTTGCACAGCATTCTGTGAATTAAATTTAGGTAAGTTTTAGGACAAATTAAAAAAAACTCAGATTTATGACCACTGTTGTAATTCGTTCAAATATTCCATAGAAACTCATCACAGGGTGAGATCTCCATTCATTCATCCAATAAATAAATAGATCTTATTATGTGTAAGGCGTTGCAGGGGATACAATGAAAAATAAGGCATGGACTTTGCCCTCAAGGGGCTTACAGTCTAGTATGGAAAAAATAAACAAGCACATAGATAGCCATAACATAAGGGAGAAAGTGATGTGTCATAAGAAAGACTCAGACAATGTGCTGTGAAAGTCATTGACACTAGCAGACTTCTTTTTTTAACTGTAGTGTCTAAGTAGCCAATAAAAATAGAAAGACCAATGACAAGTTTGCAAAATTAAGTGCCAAATTTTGTGAATCTATGGATGATGAAAGCTGCAATATAAATGCAGTTTGTCACTACTCACCAATTCTTAAAAATGTTTAATCATAGAGTAACAACCTATCAGAAATACCATCTTGCCAGAGTTTATAAGCAGATGCAAATATAATAATCTAATATTTACGGACAAAGGATAATTTTAATTATCTAAAATACTCATGACACATAACCTTCTTGCACAGAAATTAGCTCGATTAGATTAAAATGATGAAGAATTCCTCGATGGCTCAAGTGTGCTCCAAGGAAAGCTAGAAGGTTGTACAGTTAACTCCCAGGGTGTAACTCTAAACCATACAACCTACTACCTCAACCCGGATGCACACAGCTTCCAATGTTGCTTCAAACTCCTTATCATATCTTCAGTCAGCTCCTCCAAATATGGCAGCCATATACCTAAGGACTTGGCAAGGATGTAGATATAATATTCTAACATTTTACCAATAAACTTAATATGTATCTACTAGGACTACCCTAACCTCTTGGGTTTCCAGCATAGGTCATATAAAATGTCTTCTGACATCTCTCATGGAGTAATTCCACCAGCAATTAATAATATTAAAAGTCAGTATCATTCAGCTTCATTTATAAAGAGAACTAGGCTCAATAGGGACACAAAATCCAGTTATAGCCTTTAATTTTCTTATTAAAGTTGATGAATTGCACTAACCACTGGAATGTGAACAGAAGTTTCTGAACAGGATCTATTCAGAGCTTGGTGCAAACCTTGCTATAAAAAATTCAAATTTCTTAAGCAATTTAATATACTTGGATTTAAACTTCAATGGCTGTGCTATGAGCCCTTCCAAGTGGTCAACAACTGAAGCCTGCCTCGTAAGACAGGTGAGGATTTATATATATATCTATATATATACATGAAAACCAAAGGAAAATATAGTCACTTCAAAAGTAAACAACTAGAGTTTAACAGGAGTTTGACTGAAATATTATTTAACTGCATTGTGTATAGCATTTTGTCAGATTACCACACTGACACAGACCCATAGAAGCGAGCTTGTGCGGTCCACTTCACCACAAGATCGGATCTACGGGTTTATGCCAATGGGCAACGTCTCACATGGGCTCCCTCATAATGCAGAATTTGTTGTAAATGTATGATGAAGTTAGGAGACCAAAATAATAATATCAATCCCTTAGCATAAGTATTTAAATGCTGAAATTCTCTAAGTATGCATATTCCCACTTAAAGGGCTTCATAAATATTCTACACTAAATACAGGTTATATACATGAGAATTTTAAAAATAGTATAGTGAAAGAGTTTTCACAGATTACTTTTGTTTTCAGGTTGAATATTTTGGAATTAGACTATTCTAATTAATGATGAATTTTAAAAGAAAATAAAAAAGAATCCATACATGCATGTATGAATTACGTAATTTTGAGGCATGAATATAGTATTATAAGCCTATAATTAAGACCAAATTAACTATTAAGCTAATTGTGTAAGAGTTAGACTGCTTGTTTTAACTCTTATAAAACCTCAGTTAGTGGTTTCAAGGAATTGGTAATATAACTTTCTCATAAAACAAGTAAGATTTTATTGATTAGGCAAAGAACACAGGAAGTTATTTAAATTCTTAAATATACATATGTGTCTGTAGTTGGAATAATACTGAAATGAACAATATTTGGAGAAATTAATATCAGAAAACAAAAATTAATGACACATTAATAGCATTATTACTACCACCACGCGCTAACATTTAAACTCCAGGTCTATTGCCTAAAAGAGGATATCTTGTTTCTTAAACACAATATATTTAAACTTATTGTTCAAAAAAGATATACTCAAAACATACTATATGGCTGCATACAACTCTCATCTGGTCAACAGGTTGGGCAAAATAAATTGTTATTAAAAAAAAAATTTTAAACCACAGACAATAAGCAAACACACAAAGAGTAAACATAAAGCCAGTCACGTACACGTTTTTTAAGATTCCAGGCTCAAGGGCAACAAAATTAAAAGTTGTACATTATTAATCGTTTCACACATATCCACAATATTTAGCATTTTTAATTATATCTTCATTGTGAAAACTAATATTACTACATAAAAATTAATTAGTGTTTTTGCATGTTTTGAAATAAATAAAATGTTTTTTATAAACTATAGATAATGTGGTCTATATAATTTTTACTATTATGTTTTCTAACTATTCCCATACTTATTAAAAACTACAGTAAAAAAAGTCAATAATCATGAATTCAAATGTAGTAAAAATATTTCAACATATATTCATAAATTTAGACATGAAATAAAAGGCAATATTTGTTCTGCATTTCATCTTAACTATAAGAATGTATATTTTGGTTTCATTCTCTTATTAGATCATAAAAAAGAAAAAGCATGACTTTATTCTCTTTCCCTAGATTTCACTTCCTTTTTTATAGTATGACAAATGATAAAATATAATTTTTCTTTTTCCTAAATTACTTTCTATTCAACTGTATTTCACCTATGTTATAGGAATGGATATATAGATCTATATTCAGAGGGAACCGAACTGTACATTGATCACAAACTGAGAGAAAAATTTTTCACAAAAGTAGGTAATATTATAAATCCTTAAACCATCAGTGACAGTTCCAACAGCTAGATCCATAAAGAGTATGAAACAAATTCTTATAACTAAACACAGTCAAAATTATTTTTTCTTTAAAAGATTTAAACATTAATTGCTCTTTTGCTTTTTATTTTTACCTGAGATGATTTTCTCCTATGATCACTTTCTTCACTTCTCATATCCATTTTAAGTTTTTCCCTAAAACAACCACAAAGGGAGAAATATCAGACAACTGCTGTTTAGGAGGAGCATCTGGGTGGATGGTGGGAATGAAGGTAGACGATCGAGAAGAAAACACAATATCAAAATGGGCAAAACCTTTTAATGTATTTTTTTTAAAGGCTTGGAAGACTCATGGAGCCCCACCCAAGGCTACTCATATGACATATAATGTGGTTTCATAGTTTGCATTTATGCGTTCATTTTGGTTGGTGGTGTTTTCACAGTAACAGTTTTGAAAGTGAAAGGAGGCATGGCTGTTAAAGAAGGGACTAGGTTTTGCACAATGAACTAGTGAAAGCTGAAAAGAGATTTGGATTTGGCATGGAGCTTAATAAGATAATTAAGAGTGTAGAGATTAATGGCTCCTAAAAATAACATTTAAAATAATGTTTTTCAACTAAAGGATCTTGAAACATGAAAACAGGTTTATAAATGTTAATTAAGCCTGTGAAAGTTGATGTTCCATTAGCTGAGGCAGCATAAAGGAACAAGAGCTACTTTTTAAATAATTAGTGAACAATCACCAATAAACTTAATAAAACGTTTTACTTGAATGTTATCAGTATATAGGGTATTTGTAATTTCCCACAATTCTTTGTAGAATAACAAATAAGAAGGTAGAATTCATCGGTTCTATAGTATTTTTCACTGTATACCCTATATATTTTTATTATAATAAAATACGATTTTAAAGCACAACAGTTTGCTTAAAGTTTATTCTTTTCATGGAAAATATAGTATCAATTCTTAACATGCAAATTATAGTCTTTATTTATATAAGCTGTATATTTCAAAAGCATTTTCTCTCTTTAACAATTTTTAAACGTGTTTAGAAACAGTTTTAATAAAAATTAAAATAGGTGCAATACATCAGTTAATCCTTTCCCACTGAACCAGGCAAAACTGGGTTTTTATAATAAAATGCTTAAACTGCTTAGCAATTTACTTCTACAAACAGACAAAATAATTAGAATGCAATGCATTTATCTGCTAAGCCAAAACATTGCTTTAAACATATAAGTTTATATGTACTTTCTCCACTAAAATACTTAATGGATTTTTCCAACGCTCTCAGTAACAGCTGTAAGACAAATTCTTCTTTAAAATATATTTTAAAAGTCAGTATTATTGTGGAAAAAGCTTTTTTCTACTTAGCAACTGAGAAAATGATCTTTTCATCCCTTTTTTCTGGTATACTGAAATCCTGGTGAGTAATTTAAATATAACTTCCCCTAAACTAAATTTCAGTTATCAGAGAAGTTTAATACATATTCTAATACAACCCTTTTCTAGAAGTTCAAAAAGTTTCTTCTCTCACATTTCAAATTATGAGTCACAGCACATGAAAGATTTAGTTTCTTTACCAACTAGGGCTAAACACTCACTCTTCTTAGACAGCAAAAACTAATACTGTACACAAAAAGCACAGATAACATGTTAATGTTTTTTCAAAACTTCTATGTATAACAAAAATAAAAACAGGTATTGTCTTTTTCATAGAGATTTTTCTATTTTTACTAAAGTTTCTATTCTAGTCAGGATTAGAGCAAGAGAGCAAAAGGAAAAAGTTAATAAGAGTAAGGTGGGTGATGAGCTATAAAAGAGTAAACTGAAAGTTCAAGTATCCCCTTTTATATAACAGTAGACTTAAAAAGAAACAACAAAAAAAGTTATACCTGATATGAAAGGTGCGATTTCACCAAGTGCAATATATTGCTTATTATGCCATATTTTTGAAATATACATATAAAGAAGGCTCATTTGCTTATGCTGCCTTACAAAGCTGCTTTACAAAGCGCGATGTCTCTGTAGTTATACAAGCCAATGTTTGCTTTTTTTTTTTTTTGGTTTGTTTTGGTTTGGATTTTTGTTTGTTTGTTTTTGTTTTTGAGCAGTAGCGTCTCTCTCTCTCTCTTTTTTTTTTTTTTTTCAGCACTGTTGCATGGAGTAAGACAAACTCAGATTTTTTTTTCTTCATGGATCCTGTTATTTCTTGGAAAAAAGGACCAGGGTGCTTGTCTTCTTTTTCTTCCTTCTCGGTATTCCAGGCACAAAGCACTGCGCAGAAGCTGCACCAATCCTTGCCGTCCCTGGCAGCAGAATGGTAGAAGGTGGGAGAGACCAGGAATCCTTCCAGGCTGTGCTGACTTTAGAAATGAGGATTGCACACGTTTGTCTCCTGAACCAAAAGGGTGAGAAGGCAGGGTGCCAGTTTGCTACACTGCAGCAATGATCTCATGCTCACTGCTGCTGTCGTCCTGTTTGCCCAGTTCAAATGCCTGTTCATTATAAACCAACAACAACAACAACAACAAAACAAAACTACTTGGATTCTTCAGCAAGCAGAAAGGGTATTAACATTAAAAAAAAAAAAATCAGCAGTAAGAAAAAGCAAAAAACAAAAAGCACATACAATTTTAGGATTCACTTGTTATGCCTCAATATTCTGTTTATATGTTCTTTCTTTTTTTTCCCCCCCTATTTAGAGATAAGCAGCAGAATTTATCAGGCGTGAAAGGGACAGCCTCCTGGTGGCCTGCCAAAAACCCAGAATAAAGGCGAAGTTGTGCTGCAAAGCTCAGTCTCTTGCTGAGTCTGGCTAAAGTCAAGTACTAAGATCCACCATTTTCTGAGCCATGCTAAAAAAGAAGAAAAAAGTCAGGACGGTTGCTGCTTTCCAAGTCTCCGTTGGCACCATCACAAAATCTCAGTCGTAAGGTCACATGATTCTCTGCCAAATGTAGAGTGCGTTCCCATCACCCATTCTGCTGATACTGCGAAGGCAGCTATTGTCTCGTTTAGACCCAAAGTTCAGCCCACTCTTCATTGAATTAGCTGAAAAACGCATCACCTTTGGGGGCTGGGAGTCATGGAAACGTCTACCTGGCAAGTTGCCCACTTTTTCTGCCCATCAACCAGAGATGGAATTGTGCTGCCTAATGCAATGATGACTTGGAATGTGAAGAGTCGTCCAAAGTGAATCTGATTCTTGCAATGCCTGCTTCAGTTTGCACGGAAAACTCTGGCTTCTTGTAGTTAAAGGGGGAGGGGGCGGGGGGGCGGAGAATCTTTCCTACTAAATGTAGCAAATAAAGGTCTGAACATGCCTACTCTGCAACTTTATTTCACAACACACCCAAATGGTTCTCAAATGAAAAGACTGAAGTCTCTGTAAGTTTTCTGAGTTTAAAGGCATCCCTTCCTCTGTCTCCTTTTCCTTATGAGTGAATGCAACAAGCCCAGGACATTTGTTTTAGTTCCTCACATTAAGATTTAAAATCTCTGAGTTTCGTCTTGCTTTTTATTACTTTCTGATTTTATCTGGCACCAGTTTTGTACTACATGGCCACAATATCCACTAGCAACAGTGGGGATGCATTATTGCTGCAATCTCCTTCAAAGTGGTCCCCTGAGGGAGCCAGCTGTCTCCTCAACCACACAAACCCCTGCAACTGGGTCCTGTGGTAATCCTCATCAGTACCTAGCACAGCTGCTGTGCAACTTTGCTGAGACTGACTCATGTAAGAAGTGATCTTTCTGTTCCTTCACAAGCTAGAGTTTTCCTGTGTGGCATGAAAGATGCCTTTGAAAGATGCAGGAAATATATCAACAGCTCTTAGGCATTAAAATGAAATGGTTCCCTCTGCTGAATGAATTGCCATTCTAGCAGACGACGAAAGTTCCAGTGGACAAACATTTCCATACCTTCTAACAAAAGTACAGTGAGTTAAATCTTTCACCATTTCCTTAAGCAGAATCTAAAGCCAAGCGGTAAAGCAAGTCTTATAAGTATTTAAGCCAAATATACTCAGTAGTACTAAAAAGAATCATGTTCTCCTATCTGCATTTAAAAATGTTTCAATTTTTCAACAATGAGGGAATCTTTATAACTATGTTACCAAAAGTTTTTCAATTATATTCAGTGCCTTACAAAATTATGGACTAATGTTATCCCTCCTCCATGTATACACACACACACACACACACACACACACACACACACACACACTGCACAATACCTGACAAAAATTCAAAAAAATAATCAAACCATGACTTGCTTAATAAAAGAAAACCATCAAAAAAAAAAAAAATCAGGGACCAAGGAAATATCCTGGAAAAGGTCTACAGTCTTTTTTGAGTCATGGTCCTTGGGTCGCTTTCTTGAGGAATGGTAGAAGTGAATGTGTACACACACATGCGTGGGAAACATCCTGGTGTCCTCTCCATTTGTAATTCAGAATACAAACAATTGTAAACCATAAAACAAAACTTACATATGTACTGAAATTAAAAATGCTTTTTTCTTGATTGCAAAACTCTGGACAAATTTTGCTAATGTCCTAAGCCTTAGAGTGCTTGGTGGAGAATTGAGCATGGCACACACATATGCCCCATGCTTCAGCACAGTAAGAGGAAAGTAGATAAGCTCTCACAGAAAGAAAAAAAATAAATTTTGAGTTCTCATTCACTTATTCAGTAGATATTATTAAGTAGTAGTATGTGGCCAGGCCTTCTGGTAGACATAGGGGAACAGCAATGAATCAAATGGACATGCCCCCATGTGGGACTCATTCAGTAAGAACTTTTAAGTGAGAAAAGCTCACATCTAAAGAGAAGGGTTGTAGGTCCTAAACGAGCATTTATTGCTAGTCAAGAAACAAAGTGATAGGAATTAGAAAGTGGAAGTGAAATGGATATAAAAAATAGCTTACAGATAGAGACGCTTTCTGTCATTTTGCTATTTTAAATTTTCTCTTTTTAATACAAAATATAATTATAAGCTTTTCATAGTTCTGTTTGATTACTTAAAGAACCTAATTTGAAAATTATATATTGCCTTGCCAATTAAAAACAAAAAATGGACATGGCAGATGTTCACTTCCAGGGAGATGGAGTAGATGTAGTTTTTCCTAAATCTTCCTGCTAAGTACAATGAAAAAAACCTGGACATTGTATATAAAACAAAGGTAAGGAGACTCTGAAAGATGGAGAGAAGACAGTCCAATTAGGGACTCTAGGACCCAAGGAACAACATGGTGGTGAGTTCCCTGCATTTTAATTTTGCCTCATATATCCAAAACTTGGATCTGAAGAAGTAGCCAAACACCAGGAAAGCAGCAGGCTAGAAAGATGGAAAACACGGGGACAGTAACACTTTGCTCCAGTCAACACCACACAAACACGCACCACATACCTGCAAAGACAGAGTGGGGAGCCTAGTGCCACCCTTGCTAGGCTAGAACAAAATGCCCCAACCTGCTCTCCCCAGCCCCAGGGCAGTGTAGGAAAGTCTGAGTAGGAAATTGGTTCTTTCGTCCTTGTCAGGGGATAACAAGGGCCCTCCTTCCCAAATGCATCTTCAGTGGAAACTTCATGGCGAAGCTGAACACCCACTCCAACCCAAAAGTAATGAGGCAAGCTTCTTCCTCCCACTAAAGTGGTGTCAGACAAAGGAGGCCTAGTGGAGAGTCAGGACATTAGAAACTTCCCAGTAGTCATAAGACAACCCCATTATCCCTCAACCTGTAAACCAGCAAAGGCCATGAAGGGAGCAGTAGCAAACCACTCCAACCCCTCCCAGCCGGGAAGGTATCAGTGGAGGCCTGCTGGGGAAGAGGAACTCTGAGCCCTTCCTTGCAGTAACAAGGAGCCCTCCCAGTCAGGTGTCAGTGGTGGCCACAAGGGGGAAGCCTGTACATCTACATACACCTGGCAGTGACAAGGCTGTACTCCCCCTTTTCCTGCTGGATTAGTGTCAGAGGAAGCTAGCTAAACCAGAAGGTTTAAATAAGATCCAGAGTCTCATAACATAATACCCAAATGTCCAGGTTTCAACTGAGAATAATTTTTCATGCAGAGAAGCAAGAAGATCTCAAACTTAATGTAAAAAGACAATCAATGCATGTGAACACCAAGATGATAGAGATATCACAGTTACCTCACAAAGATTTTAAAGCAGCCATCATAAAAGTGCTTCAATGAGTAATTATGAACATGGTTGAAATAAATTTAAAAAAATTAAAAGTCTTAGCAAAGAAATAGAAGATATAAAAAATAACCAGATGGAAATTTTATAAGTAGAAAATACAATAACTAATAAAAAAAAAATGGAGGGGGCAAAGGAAAGAATCAGTGAACTGAAAGCTAGAACAATAGAAATTACCCAAACTGAACCACACAAAGAAAATATGCTTAAAAAAAAATAAGGTAATGGAGACTTATGCAACTATGGAACTATAAGAAAAGATAAAATATTTATGCCACTGGAATCCCAGAAAGAAAGGATAAAAAGGGCAAGTTATAAAACATGCTCAAAGAAATAATGACTGGAAACTCTCCAAATTTAGCAGAAGGCATACAGATTCAAGAAGTTAAGCAAACCACAAGCAGGAAATACCCAAAGAAATCCACACCAAAACACATCTTAGTCAAACTTCTGAAAACTAAAGAAAAAAATCTTGAGAGCAACAAGAGAAAAACATAACCTTACCTATAGGGGAAAAACAATTCTGACAAGTGAGTGTCTCATCAGAAACTATGGTGGCCAGAAGGAAGGGGCACAACATTTTTAAAGGCTGAAAGAAAAGCACTGTTAACCCAGGATCCGATATCTATGGAAAATATCCTCCAGGAATGAAGGGGAAATCAAAACAGTATCTGACAGACACTAAGATAATTTTCAACAGTAAACCTACCCTAAAAGAATGGCTAAGGAAGTTGTCTAAACAGAAAGGAAATGATAAAAGAAGAACCTTGGAACAACTTCAGAAAAGAAGAAAGAATTCAGTAGGATAAAATGAGTAAAAATAATAGACTTTCCTTCTCTGGAGTTCTCTAAATTATGGTTGATGGTGAAAATAAAAATTTAGCACTATCTGATGCAGTTCTAAATTTATGTAGAGGAAATATTTAAGAAAATTATGTCATAAATGGATAAGGATAAAGGTACAAAAAAAGGAGGTAAAGTTTACATACTTCACCTGAATTGGCAAAATGAAGACATCAGTATATATAATTTAATATATAAAGCAACTACTAAAAAAAAACTACACTGGAAAATACTAGGTAAGTCAAAATTCTAAAAATTGTTCAAGTAACCCACAGCAAGGTAGGAGAAATGAAAAACAGAGAGAAAATACAGAAAACAAAGAATAAAATGGCAGACTTAAACCATAACATATCAATAACTAAATTAAATGTAAATTGTCTGAATATACTAATTAAAGTGCAGAGACCTGCACAGTAGAGTGAAAAACAAAATCATGGCTCGGGCTTCCCTGGTGGCGCAGTGGTTGAGAGTCTGCCTGCCAATGCAGGGGACACGGGTTCGTGCCCCGGTCCAGGAAGATCCCACATACCACGGAGCAGCTAGGCCCGTGAGCCATGGCCGCTGAGCCTGCGCGTCCGGAGCCTGTGCTCCGCAACGGGAGAGGCCACAGCTGTGAGAGGCCCGCGTAATGAAAAAAAAAAAAAAAAAAAAAAAAAAAAAATCATGTCTCAATTATATGCTCTCTACAAGGAACTCAATTCAAACACAATAATATACACAGGTTGAAAGTAGAATGATGGAAACTACATATATCATGCAAACATTAATCAAAGAAAGTGATATTAATATCAAATAAAAGAGATTTCAAAGCAAATTCTCAGAGACAAACATCATAAAATGATTAAAAAATAAAAAAGACAGTCCAACTAGAAGGCATAACAACCCTGAATGTGTATACACCAAGCAAAAGAGCTGTTAACTGTATAGTGTGAAAACTGGTAATAGACAAGAAAAACAGACAAATCCATGGTTATAGTTGTAAACTTCAATGCACCTCTCTCAACAATTGATAGAATAACTACACAGAAAATTAGCACAGATATAGAGTCATCATCATCAACCAACAGGATCTAACTGACATTTTTACAGCATATGATCCAACAATAGCAGAATATACATTCTTTTCAAGTGCCCCAAAACATATTGCAAGATAGGCCATATCCTGGTCCATAAAGCAAATGTGCACAAATTAGAAGTAAGTGGAATCATACAGAGTGTGTTTTCTGAACAAAATGGAATCAAACTAGAAACCAATAAGGGAAATATAACAGAAGATAACTTGGCAAATCTCTTGCAAGACTGGCAAATAAAAAAGAGAGAAGGCACAAATTACCAATTTCTGTAATGAAACGGGATATGTCACTATAGACCCTTGCAGACAAAAAACAATAATGGAAAGCTACAAACACTAAACACAGAACCTAGACAAGTTAGATAAAATGGACCATTTCTTCAAAAACACAAATTACCACAACTCACCCGATATAAATTAGATCATTTGAATAGCCCTATTGCTATTTTTAAAAATTGACTTTATAATTTAAAAACTCCCTCAAAAAGAAATCTCCAGGCTTAGACAGTTACATTGAATAATTCTAACAAATATTTAAACAGATTTAATGCAAATTATACTTTTTTTTTTAGAGAATAGAAAAGGGAACAATTCCTAATTTATTTTATAAAACTAATATCTTTTTGATAATAAACCCAGAGAGAGACAGTAGAAAAAAGAAGTATAGACCAATATCCCTTAAGAAAATGGACTTAAAAATTCTTAAAAAAATATTAGCAGATAAAATTCAGCAATATATAAAAGGAATTATACACTACGACAGTTGAGATGTATTCCAGGGATGCAAGTCTAGTTCAATATTCCAAAATCAATATAATCCATCATATTAACAGGCTAAAGAAACAAAAAATCACATGAAAATATGAATGGATACTAAAGAAGAATTTGAAAAAAATCCAGCCTCCATTCCTGATTGAAAACAATCTTACAATTAGGAATAAAGGGCATGTCCTCAATTTGATAAAGATCTTCTACCAAAAAACCCTATAGTCAACATTACACTTAATGGGAAAGACTAAATGCTGTTCCCTAAAATCAGCAATAAGCAATAATCACTCTCACTATTCTTATTCAACTTAGTGCTGTAAGTTCTTTCCTAGCTAGGGTAACAAAGTATATTTAAAAAAAAGGAAAAAGAAAATGAAAGATACAAATACAGTACTAATGAAAATCACTCAAAATGATATACTTAGGTATAGATCTAAAATAAATGTACAAAACTTGTATGCTGAAGATTATAAAGATGCTGATGAAAGAAACCTAAGAGATTTGGAGAAACATATGTTCACAGATTGCAAGTCTCAATATAGATGAGATGTTAATTCTTCCCAAATTGATATATAGGTTTAACACAATTCCTATCAAAATTCCAGCAAGATTTTTTTGTAGAGACAGATAATATTATTCCAAACTTCATATGGAATTGCAAAGGAACTAGAATACCTAAAACAATTTTGGAAAAAAAAATATTGGTAGGAATTATCCAATTTCAAGACTCATTATATAATAGTATATTACTTAATATACTAACATTAGGTATAAGGTTATATATCTACATAATAATATATTAATAATAAATACAATATTAGATTACTGTTTGATCATAATCAAAACTGTGTGGCTCAAAAAAAAAAAAACTGTGTGGCATTGGCAAAGAAATAGACACATCGATCGATGAAACAGAACAGGGAATATAGAAATAAACCCATATATACATGCCTAATTGATTTTTGACAAAGATGCAAAAACAACTCGATGGAGGAAAGATAAACTTTTCAACAAATGATACTGGAGTAATTAAACATCTACCAATCAAAAAAAAAAAAAAGAAAGAGAATACTTTGATATGTATCTTACATTAACTCAAAATTTTAAAACTCAATTTATGTATTTTATTTAGTAATTTATTCTTTTTTATTCTTTTTATTATTTTAATTAATTAAAAACAACTAAAAATCAACTCAAAAAATTAACTTAAATGTAAACATAAAACTACAAAACTTCTAGAAAATAACATAGAACACATTCTTTGGGATCTGGAGCTAGGCAGAGTTTCTAGAATTGACAGCAAAATCATAATCCATAAAGAAAAATGGATAGATTGGTCCTCATCAAATTTAAAATCTTTTGCTCCATAAAAGGTCCAATTAAGTGTATGAAAAGACAAGTTACAGATTGAAAGGAAATATTTTTAAACCACATATCTGACAAAGAACCAGTATCTAGTAAATATCAAGAACTCTCACAACTCAACAGTAAAAGAATCAAATAATCCAAATAGAAAATGGGCAAAACAAAGAAGAGACATTTCATCCAAAAGATATATAGATAAATAAGCACATTAAAGGATGTTGAACATTATTAGCCATTAGGAAAATGCAAATTAAAACCACAATGAGATATTACTACACTTCTAGTAGAACAGCTAAAACTAAAAATTTAATGACAACACTAAACGTTGGTGAGGATATTGGATCATTCATATTATTGTTGATGGGAATGTAAAATGGTGCAGCAACTCTGAAAAACTATTTGGCATATTCTTTCAAAAACTAAACATTTGTTTACCACATGACCCAGCAATTTTCCTCTTGGGCATTTATCCCAAAGAAATGAAAATTTATGTTCATGCAAAAACCTGTACATGAACGTTTATAGCAGCTTTTTCCATAATAACTTGAAACTGGAAACAACCCAGATGTTCTTCAAGTGATAAGTCGTCAAACAAACTGATAAATCCATACCATGGGGTACTACTCAGCAATAAAGAGGAACAAGCTATTGACACACACCACAACCGAGAATTATGCTGAATGAAAGAGGCCAATCCCCAAAGCTTACATTCTTTATGATTCCATTTCCAAATCTTTTAAATGATAAAACTATAGAAATGGAAAACAGATTAGTGGTTAAGGGGTTAAGGCGAGGGTGGAAGTGGGAGGCAAGCAGGTGTAGGTATAAAAGGGCAACACGAAGAATCCTTTATGGTGATGGAAATATTCTGTACCTTAAGTGTATTCATGTTAATATTTAGGTTGTGATTTCATACTATTATTTTCAAGTGGTAACTGGGTAAATAATACATGGTATCTCTCTGTTTTATGTCTTAGAACTGCATATGAGTTATCTCAAAATAAGCAGTTTATTTATTTATTTATTATTTTAGTAACAAATACACCAAAGCAACTGCTTTCACGGTTGTTTGCACTGTCCTTGTGTTATTCTAAAGAAAATGCTCCTGGAAAAATCTGAACAAACTAGCTGCTTATTGGTTTATTTGGACTTGAAATCCCAGAATGCTATTCAATAAACAATGATTTGATCAGCTAGGAAAATTAGCTTGGGGAAATGTTCTGAATCAGGGGTCAGCAGACTTTTCTAAAGGGCTAGATAATAAATGCCTTAGGTGCTGCATGTCATATGGTCTTTGTTATAACTGCTTGACTCTGCTATTGCAGTATGAAAACAGTCCAGACAATACATAAATTAAAGAATGTGGCAGTGTTCCAATAAAATTTTATTATGGACAACACAGTTTTAATTCATCAGTTTTCACATACAAAATATGTTTGTTTTTTCAAACATGTACAAATGTAAAAAACATTCTTAGCAAGTAGAATGTACAAAAATAGGTCCTGGATTTGGCCCACCAGCTACAGTTTGCTGACCTCTGAGCTAAATTACAATTTTTGAAATCTTCTGTTGTCTTATGTTTCAGTTTTGCTTCCTTTTTATTTTCTTCTTGAACATTTTCTATATTTCAAACGATACTAACTGCTGCCATTTAGGAATTCCCCCTCACTGTCCCTCCATCTACATTTTCCTTTCTTGTGTTGTCAGAGGATACAAACAGAAGTTTTACTGCTGAAATGTGAAGCTTGGGACAAAATCAAAAACTGGATAAAGTTATCTTCCCCATACTACCTTTTGTTTAATTTTCTTCATAATTTTAGTGAGAAAAAAATACTTTCTTTTACAGGGCCTCTTTGATGATATGGGCCTTGAGAAACTTTAAGAGAAGAAACTACATGAAGCAAATTATTTGAAAGATTCAAATTTGTTTAGACCAGAAAGTTTTTAAAAAACATAAATAAAAAGGCTATAAGAAACAGTGTGGGGCTTCCCTGGTGGCGCAGTGGTTGAGAGTCCGCCTGACGATGCAGGGAACACGGGTTCGTGCCCCAGTCCGGGAAGATCCCACATGCCGCGGAGCGGCTGGACCCGTGAGCCATGGCCGCTGAGCCTGGGCGTCCGGAGCCTGTGCTCCACAATGGGAGAGGCCACAACAGTGAGAGGCCCGCGTACCACAAAAAAAAAAAAGAAAAGAAAAGAATAAAAAGAAACAGTGTGGTATGTTGTGGTTATAGGTATTACTTTTGTAGGGGTTCAGAACAGATCTCCCCAAGATGTACCACTTTGACACATGGATTATTTTGAGCTAATGGCAGTTGAGGACCTGCTGGCTCAAGAGAAACTACTACCCCTCCCTTAACGAGAAGAATTTAAATTGGGGATTTTTCCCAGAAAAAGTTATCATCAGAGATAAATTTTATCTTAGTGGCCTCACCTATATGGCAGAGTAAACATCTAATTACTGAACATCTGTTCTTCTTATTGTCCTGTGAATGACCTTCCTATCCTTGGAAGCCCAGGCACCTATCCCATTCCTTAGCTCAAGATGGCATATATACCTCACTTTACCTTTCTGTCTTTGAACTTCTCATGTTTGTGAGGTTCCCGTACATACAAAACTAATTTTTATTTCACCCTGTTAACCTGTCTCACATTATGTCTCACATTAATTTAATTCTTAGACCAACCAGAAGAACCTAGAAGGGCATAGGAAAGTTTATTTTCCTCCTTGACACTTGCATGATGGTGGTTGGCAAGGTGGAGGGGGTGGTGATGATGAGCACAAATAGTATTAAAAAGCAGAAAACATAAATAGCTCATGACAATAAAAAGTAGATTGAAATTGTTAAACAAATCACACAAGAAGGGCATTAGATGAGGTGGCTTTAGTGCCTTAGTAGCCTTTGTGAGCAAACCAAAACCTAAGCCTGAAATGCCTCAAGGATAAGAAATTGAAACCTAAGGACAACCGATCACAAACAGCCAACAAACTTTCCCAAATTAGGCAACTGATTAAGGTATAGCCAATCAAATAATTTCCTGGCTTTGCTTCTCTGTCTTCTCTGTAAAAAGTCTATCCCATATTTCCTGTCAGTAAAGCCCTTCTGAGACCTTCTAACCACTTTCCGTTTGGTGCTGCCAGATTCAAATCAGTTTTTACTCAAATAAATGCTTAAAATGTTTAATATGCCTCAGTTTATCTTTTAACAGAATTAATCTTAAGTCAGAAAAATATAAAACTATGTCAAGCACAATGTGAAATTTAAAAACAGAGCCTAGATGGGAGTAAGAATAGTAAGTAATAACTTGCATATTCTTGAAGTCAAAATACTCCATTGAGACCATGTGGGTTTTAAAGGAGAAGGCTTCTAATGGGATTATTATTTTCAGGAAAAATAAGAATTTTTTCTACAAAAATATGCTTAAAGACACCATAAAACACAGTTATTAAATTATA
The DNA here is from genome assembly GCF_951394435.1 of Stenella coeruleoalba. NCBI lineage: Eukaryota > Metazoa > Chordata > Mammalia > Artiodactyla > Delphinidae > Stenella > Stenella coeruleoalba. Next base: position 117,583,675 of record NC_137150.1, on the reverse strand, counting down.
TAAACGAAGAACATTCAGGAGTCTTCAGACAATATTGTCTGAGTTTCTTAAGAAAATTAGAATGAATAAATGGAGAACAAAGGCTTTTTTTAAATTAGCTGACTTCAAACAATTAATGCAAAAATTAAATCATTTATTATTTTTACCCTTATGATCACCAAGACTCATTAAGAAATTATGACCATTAATTATCTTTCTATCAGAGGGGAGGCGATAAAAACATTTTAATTGAAATGAGAAGTTTTAAATAAACAAGATTTCTTAAAATATTGACCATAAAGTAAAATGAGGCTTCATCATTACTTATCTAGTTAATACATATACTTAAAAGTCATGTTAAAACTCTTTAATAGCTATAGAAAAGTATTAATACTTATTGAGCACTCTCAAGTTATAGGTCTGGTGCTAAGCAATTTATGTGAATTGATTCAGCTGATGACTTTAAGACTAATATCTCTAATACAACCTTGAGGAGCATGAAGAAGTTCATACATGTATGGTTATCTTTGCTGGTATAACACTTCCACATTGGGGAAAAGAGTTGTTTTTAAGTGTATGGTAACACTGGTGTTTTAAGTGGCTTAGAGTTTTTTAACCATTACTTTTGCAGTGACTATGGAATTATACATTTCAATTTTTATTTTTCCAAAACACAGAAACTAAATATTTGCAATTTTCAGTATATAAGTCTTTTCTAACTAATTAAAAAATGCCTCTTTTGCTGCTTTCGGATATCTGGGCCTTCTCAGATCTAGAGATTTGGCCCACAAGTAATTAGCAGATTCTTTCAGGCTTCGTCTGGTTTAAGAATTTTGGGTACCAAGATCATCCCCTCTGGAAGTATACAAACCAGATTACAAGGCCCTTAAATAAACTGATGTGTATGTTATGTGTATGTCATCAATGCTCTCCTTCTATGGGACTTTTAATCAGTTCCAGTACTGTATTAAATGTTGGAGAAGAGAAATCATATCAAGTTTAAAATTAATAAAATTGCGTAGCTAAAAATGTTGCAGACAGGTAAAACTGTTACTTGTATTAATTTGACTTTAAAATGAGCATTTACCATAAATATGCATGATATTTTATTTCCTGGTTCACATACAAGTGAGGCTCACGTATTAAGTGTGGCAATCTTGTAAGTCTGGCATCTTTCTTGCTTAACATATAAGGCACAGTCACTTAGTAGCTGTGCCTTATATGTTAACTAATTTCAGATTTCATGACAATGAAGGGCTGTAAGAATCTCTGTTTAGTAAAATGGAAGTTTTTATTAGAAAAGTTAAGGAACAAAGTCATAAATAGCCAAGATATTGCTTTCTACTTAATGGTAAGCACCACGATGGGTCCCTTGACTCAATATCAAATGTTCACTTGACTTTACCAGTTGCGTTCCCAGAAGTAAGCGGTAAAGCCTTTGGAAGCGAGCAGAGCACCAGCCAAAGGTGTGCAGTCAAGACCTGATCCTAGGACTGAGGCAATGTTGGGAGTACTATTGGGAAGGTCATGACACTCAGAACTGGAAAAGCCTGTTCATTATTTCCTTTTAGCCAGTGAATTATTTGATAGGAATGTTTCTCTGCAGTGAAATGAATATACTCAAGTGATTTCCACATGTAATTTATAAAGTGTTTGAAGAATAAAAAAATAGAATAATTATTAATTAATGTCATCCCAGAAGGGCAGAGGCAATCCATTCTATAACATACTTAAGTATCTAACTGCATATAAGGAAGTGCACCTCGGTTTTCTCTTCACCACATCTTTTTCCACTGTCTGTTCTCAATTATAGATAGCACATTCTACTTTTGAAAAGTCACATATGACCTGACTTTACCCTCATGCATGTACTCTCAATTACTGATACTTTAAAATAATTTTGATTTCAGATAAAATTACCCTCAACGTCCCCACTAACTTGTGGTTGTGCTGGTGTAGTGTCATCTTCCAGGTCTGCATATCTTCTGTATGTGTGATGACAGATTCTCCTTAAAAGGACTGTGGTTGAACAAGAGTGGGCAGAATTAGCAAAACATGGATTATTCATATGCTGCCATCTGTAGTCAATTGTGTTAAATTTATTCCAGATGTATAATGGGGATGCTTCAGATTAGTTCCACATTGATGGCCATTGGTCCAACTACATCAGTTTTTACATCTTCTTTATCTCTCTAGAACTAAATGAAAATTCTTTGGGATACTTACAGTTGGAATCATCTCATGGTCTGCACAAGGAACTTACTGTTCATATTTTGCATGCAAACTCTTCTCTATTAGCATACTAGTATGAGTGACAACATAGGTTTTTGTTTATCAACAACCTTCATTTTGTAAGTAGTGCAAGGATAATTTCATTAATGTTAACTTCATAAATTAAAAGCATTTTTCATTTCATAAAACACCATGTGTAACTACAAAAAATAAAATGGGAAGTGATTTGTACATGAATTGAACCCATTTTAATCAGTTCTTTCTTCTATTGTTCCCCAATTCTTTAGCTATAAAATATATTACAGGACTATATATTTTATATTGCATTATCAGAGAATGGAATATCCCACAAATTATTTTTTCAGTAATGGAACTTTATTAACAGGAAAATATTTTTTTAAATATAAGCATATATGTTTAGAACACATTGCTTATTTTACTTACTAACCAGAATATATTATCATAATTTTAGTTTTCTAGGTATATTTAGTTTTCTTGGCATCATTATTATGGGCCTTGGTAATTAAACTTTGATTGAATATAGTGTCCCAGTTCTGTAATAGAGCAAGATAGTTTTTCAGAAAAAAGAATATGCAAGAGAATGAAAAGACAAGCCAAAGACTGGGATAAAATATTTGTGAAAGACCTGATAAAGGATTGATCCAAGATATATAAAGAACTCTTAAAGCTCAACAGTAAGGAACAAACAACCTGATTAAACAATGAGCCAAAGACCTTAACAGATTCCTCACTAAAGAAGATATACAGATGGCAAATAAACATATGAAACGATGTTCCACGTCATATGTTATCAGGGAAATACAAACTGAAAGAACAATGATATACTACTATACACTAATCAGAATGGCCAAAATTTGAAATACTGACACCGCCAAGTGCTGACAAGGTTGTGGAGCAACTGGAACTCTCATTCATTCCTGGTGGGAATGCAAAATGGTACAGCCACATTGGAAGACAGTTTGGCAATTTCTCACAAAATTAAACATATCCTTACCACGTGATCCAGCAATCATACTCCTTGATATTTACTCAAAGGAGTTGAAAACATTTGCCACTACACAAAAACCTACACACTTATGTTTACGGCAGCAGGTTAGGGGGAAGGAAGGGATGATTAGGCAGAGCACAGAGGATCTGAATGGTGATAGATGTCACGCAGTTGTCCAAACCCATAGAATGGACAACATGAAGAGTGAATCCTAATGTAAACTTCATTGACTTTGGTGATAATGATGTATTAAAGTAGGTTCATCAATTGTAACAAATGTACCCTCTCCTGGGGGATGTTGATAATGGGGGAGTCTACGCATGCATGGGAACACGGATCATGTGGGAAATCTCCATACCTTCCTTCTTCTCCATTTTGCTGTAAACCTAAAGCTTTTCTAAGAAAATTAAATCTATTAAAAGAAAAAAGAATGTGCTCCTTTAACTTGCCATAACATTAAGTGCCTAGGTAGTCTATTGCACTGAGTGTAAGGTCAATACAGTTTTTCAAAGATATAATTTGGTTATTCATCCCTAAACTACATGATGTTTTGCTCCTTATATTTATATTTTATATTACAGGTCATATATATATATATATATATATATATATATATATATATATATATTATAATTTGAGTTTCAACAACTTCATATACTTTTGTTTCCTTGTAGGGATGTCAGTTGTCTATTGGTTGGTCAGGGTTTATGCCAACTCTTTATTTACTGAATTTAATCTGATGTGGCTAAAATAAAAACAAATAATCAAGGCATTACTCCTTTAACATTTAATGAATAACGAATACTGCACATGTGTAAGCTGCTATGCAAGAAGTAGTCCTACATCTTCAAAAAGCTTAAAATCTAGTACAAATAATAAAATATGTCAAAAAGTTAACATAAGACTAAATGATTTTCCTCCAACACATTGTAACAGTTAAGTCATATGTACCTTTAAAGGCGGATTATGACTGAGAACAGGTGTAAAGAGAGGATTGAGTGAGAAGCAGTGTAAAGAAAATCTAGAAGAGCTTTATGTGCACCTAGGCATTGATGGTTAAGTAAAAATCTGGACATTAAGAACAATTCTATGACATATTTCAAAATTCATTCTGTGCTTTAATGTTACAAAAATCATATACTTTATGGGATGTGTATTGCAAAGCTTTGTCTGGTGTTCAGTGTGATAGCATCTAGAAGGTGGCAAAAAAAGTTAGTGTTTGGTGCAGTATCGATTTTAGTCCATAGACAATAACATATACAACTCTGCACCAAAGATAGAAAAGAAAAAGATAAAGTTCAGTTATAATGCACGTACCTGAATAAAATCATTGTTAGCTGCATATTTTGTTTGATTAAATAGTTCAAGTAGGCTAAAAGGTAGATTATACACTTGACTATTTTCAAAATACTTTTGAAATTGATTTCTACCGAACAAACTCCATGCATTGCTTGTCCAAATGTGTGTTTTCTTATTTGAAAATAGGAAATTATATGAAAAGAGAACACGTGTGTGTGTGTGTGTGTGTGTGTGTGTGTGTGTAGTGTTATTTACTTATAGTTAAATAATTAAAACTATTCTTTATATGACACTGTTTTCAATTTTAAAGAAAAGGAGCATCTATTTGTTATTTTAAGACAGAAAAGAGAAAAAAGATCAGCAAAATTAAAAGTAACATTTAGATATGCTGAATATATTAAAAAATAATCTAATAACTAGAATAAAACTTGCTTTAGAAAGCATAGCTTAGACTATAGTCAGAGTTGGGGTCAGAATTGACTATTTGACTTCATTTGCTTTATTCACTTCACAAACAATCCATCAATGATCACTGTGTTTAACTGTATTATCTGAATTTGATAATGGTGGTTCCTAGGAGATACATTTTCAGGGTGTGGAAAATGGATCTATTTAACTATTCAGTCTGAGCTTATGAAATGTTAACATGTGTATGTGTATATGCAAGAATTTCCTACATATGTTGAGCAAGCATGGTCAATATGTTTCATTTCAAAAGGTTTATTGCTTAGATTATAACTACAAAATGTCTTTCCCCATATACATAATAACAAGCATCTAAGAATGCAGTTATAAGGTCCCATCATGATATTTAATAACTTACTTTAGAACTTGACCCTTCCTATGCCCTTCACTATCATTTGTCCAAATTATTATTGAAATTCCTTTCTTTTAATAGGAGTAGTGAACTATTGAAGTAGTTTTCTTTCTACAGTTCTAGATATTTATGTTTGCTGTAATAAGGAAATAAGCATCCACTTAATTCAAGGAAGTGCTTTTTAAAGACTGGGGAGTTACTATAGAAGGAGGCCTTCTCACCACAGTGAACACATCATCCACATCTCGGTTACTCAGGTATGTTTCAACAGAGGCTGGAAAAATGTGCAGATGAATCCCACAGAAGATACTGCCCTGTTGAGACAGGGTAGACCAGATAATCTGAAGCCCTTTTGGCACTGTGACCCTGATTAAAGTCATTTAATCAATCTATGTTCACTTTCCTCTCTTTTGTGATAGGAATAAAGATAATAATTACTCCTTAGATTGTTGAAAGGATTAAATACATAAATTCACCTACAGGGGTAAGAGCATGTCTACACATAATGAACATTAAATAATGTTAGCTATTATAGTCATTTTAAGCCTCAAAACTTTAGGCCCAATTGAAAATAACAAAAAGCTATCTAGCAATATTTCCCAGTAACGTTTCTTATAAACATCAATGCTGCTACCACTATTGTACATTTATATGATGCTGTATTTTACATATATCATTTGATAATCTTCACTTCTTTAAAAACTAAATAGGGCTGGTGTTATTATTCTCATCTACCCATAAATGAACTGAAGGTCAGAGTGATTAGCATCCTTGCTTAAAGTAATATATCTGGGATATAAAACCCAGAAACCCAGGTCATCTGATTCTTATCCAAGGCCAATTTTTTTTTTCACTAGACATGCTGTTTTTTTGAAGAGTAAATCTTTTAGCTTGTATTTTTTCTTCCTGTTTCTCCCTCTCTTTCTCTCTCTGTTTGTTTCTGTCTCTGTCTCCGTCTGTCTCTCTCTCCCTTTTTTCTCCCTTCTCCCACCTCCTGCCCACCGTGGGGGTAGTGGGATAGGAGGAGGCATAGAATATAAAATTATTTTACCATTAAAATTGTATTGAATATTTTTGAGTCTTGTTTAGACCACTAGACCTTGGGTTTTTTGTTTTTTGGGTCTTTTTGAGGATGGGATAAAATTCACTGAAAATAAGTAAAAGCAAATAGTTTTGAGTTTAGTGAATTCTGATTATTTGGACTGTTTGCTTTATGCAAAGAAGAACATGAAGAATGTGAGGAACGTTTAGAGCTCCGTTTCGTGATAACTTCTGAAAAAAAAAACCAATTGGTAAGAATTCAAGTTAAATTAGACTGTCATCCAGTTTTATTAACATGATAAGTAAACATACTGAGATGTTTTTTATGATTATTTTCATCAAGAAAAGGCCTAGTTTTTAAAAAAGTATTTTCTTATAGATTTTTTTCCATACAATTTTGAATCTTCACAATTAAAATTTATTCATTTCAAATATAGTCGAACCATTTTAATAACATCTCCAAAGATCAAATTAAATCTATAAAGAATAATAGGACTGCACATAGTATTAAAGAGCATGTTATTAACTTAAATGACTGTGAATCAGATTTCACAAAAATCCATATATCCACTTTACATGGAGACTTGAGACTGAGACTGAGACTGAGACTGAAATCTAATTAATATCAGCATATAAACTCAGGTTAAACTTTTTTGTAAACCATAAATAATATGCAGGACTTGTAAAGATTTTCAAATAAAACATCCACTTTATCATAATTAAATAAAATTTTATTTACTTAATATATACAGTGTTGTCTGATATTTCATTTTTAAAATATTCATTAATCTGTAGTACAGGTTCACTTAAGGCAAATTAGAAATATAGGAAATCCATAAAAAAAATACAATTTTCCTAAAAGACTGCATGGTATGTATTTAAAGTGTAACTATAACTTAGTATTGTGATGGAAAATTATGAACTTAAGTTTATTATCAGAGTTTTTCTTTACTAGGGTCATAAACTATTTTCTGTTCTAATCTATATTATTTCAGAATAGTTTAAAAAGTATGGAGTTTAGAGAGAAAGTAAAAGTTCACACTTAATGGTTATCATGAAACCACTTATTTGCCACTTGTAGTAAAAGTATTATGACAAGCATAGAAGTTATAGAGTTTGAATCATGAAATTAATATAGTTAATTTAGTCTGTTGTTTTAATGACTGAAAATTCAGTTATATTCAGTCATAGAATGCAGATAAATTAGGTAGAAAAGGTGACAAAGATGCATTGATTATTAGAAATTTTCTTGAGATCAGAAAGAAAACAGAAGAGAAAAATGCTCCAAGAGGGATCAAAAGAGTAATATTGAATTACTTGTTTCATAAAAGCTTTCTGTGGGTTCTAAAATGCACAGAAGGTTTTGTATTGGTATAATCTTATAATTTACCTTTTTGAAAATAGAGTAAACAAATTGTGTTCAAACAACCCAAATCCTCTTACCTCTTTATTATTTACTGGGGGGCTTTGGGGGGCTTTTAATCCTATATTGACAAACATTTTTATTTATTTAAATTTGGAGAGGTATTTACTGCAAAATATTTGAGAAGTGGTGGAGGAGTAGGCTTCTCTCATTAGAATGTAAACTCTATGAGGGCAAGGATATTTGTTTATTTTGTTGACTGCTGTATCACTGGTGTTTTGAAGAGTGCCAGGCACAAAAGAGGTGCTCCAAATATTCGTCAAATTAATGAATATTGAGTTGTTCTCACTTGTATAACCAAGTTAATTTTCCAAGGTGGTTTTTCTCCTTGGAAAAAATAATTGCAATTTTATGTGGAAATTTAAATGGAATATTTTCAATGACCAAAGTAATATTCTGAAAAAATGTGAAGTTTGCCTTATAAAAATCTTTAATATATCTATAGTCATTTACACTCAAAATAATCATTACAATGCAAACATATTCCTAGAGTCTTTATAGATGGCAACAGAGTATAAATGCAAAACAGCTTACTAGTTCTACAACATGAAAACGCTCTTTCCACTTGGTATGCCATGCATTTTCTTTTAACAACATAATTTGAGGATAAATTCTCTCCTCATTGTTAGTTGTAAATTAGACACCATAAAATCTTACTACAAAGAATTTGGTAGATAGTAAATCTACACCATAATTTAAATGAGTGTTTCCCCATCTTAAATTTACCAAACACTGGTTACAATAGTGTTTCTCATCAAAAGTATGGGAAATGCTAGAAGAGAGTCAAATGTTAAAGAGCTGAAATGCATCATGGTATTATGAATCCCCAAAAGGGAACATGCCACATGGTATTTCAAAGATATATCAGTACCTTCAGACAAAAACTGTATGAGTTCACTTAGATGTGGAATCTAAAAAACAAAATAAATGAATATAATAAAACAGAAACAGAGTTACAGATACAGAGAACAAACAGGTGGTTTCCAGAGGGGAGGGAGGTGGGGGTAGGAAAAGAAATAAGTGACGTAGACTGGGAGGTACAAACTTTCAGTTGCAAAATAAATGAGTCATATGTATGAAATGTACAGTGTGAGGAATATAGTCAATAACTATGTAATATCTTTGACGGTGACATATTGTGACTAGGTTTATGGTGGGATCATTTTGAAATGCATAGAAATACCACATCACTAATGTTGTGTAACAGGAACTAACATAGTGTTTTAGGTCAATTATACTTCCAAAACAAACAAACAAACAAATTCATAGAAAAAGAGATCAGATTTGTGGCAACCAGAGGCAGGGGGTTGGGGGAAGGGGCATCGGATGAAGGTAGTCAAAAGGTACAAACTTCCAGTTATAAGATAAATAAGGACTAGGGATGTAATGTACAGCATAAGTATAATTAGCACAGCTATATGTTATACATGAAAGTTAAGAGAGTAAATCCTGAGTTCTCATCACAAAAAAAATTATTTTTTTGTACATCTTTAATTTTGTATCTGTATGAGGTGATGGATGTTCACTAAACTTACTGTGGTAATCATTTAATGATGTATGTAAGTCAAATCATTATGCAGTACACCTTAAACTTATACCATGCTGCATGTCAATTATATCTCAGTAAAACTGGAAGAAAAGCCAAACCAAAACAAAAAGTAGTAAAATCAAAAAGAAAAAATAAAAGATTTATGGGATATCTCATTAGAATAAAGTTACATTGAGTTTATCATTAATGATAAAGAGCCAGTAAGAGGGACCTTCAAGATGGCGGAAGAAAAAGACACGGAGATTACCTTCCTCACCACAAATACATCAAAAATACATCTACATGTGGAACAACTCCTACAGAACACCTACTGAACACTGGAAGAAGACTTTAGACTTCCCCAAAGGCAAGAAACTCCTCATGTACCTGAGTAGGGCCAAAGAAAAAAGAAAAAACAGAAACAAAAGAATAGGGTTGGGACCTGCACCTCTGGGAGGGAGCTGTGAAGGAGGAAAAGTTTCCACACACTAGGAAGCCCCTTCACTGGTGGAGATATGGGGTGGGTGGAGGGGAAGCTTCAGAGCCACAGAGGAGAGCACAGCAACAGGGGTGCGGAGGGCAAAGCAGAGAGATTCCCACACAGAGGATTGGTGCCAACCAGCACTCACCAGCCTGAGAGGCTTGTTTGCTCCCCCGCCGGTGTGGGTCGGGTCTGGGAGCTGAGGCTTGGGCTTTGGAGGTCAGATCCCAGGGAGAGGACTGGGGTTGGCTGATGAACAGAGCCTGAAGGGGGCTAGTGTGCCACAGGTAGCCGGGAGGGGGTCTGGGAAAATGTCTGGACTATTTAAGAGGCAAGAGACCATTGTTTTGGGGTGCGTGAGGAGAGGGGATTCAGAGCACTGCCTAAACGAGCTCTAGAGATGGGTGCGAGCCACGGCTATTAGCGCGGATACCAGAGACTGGCATGAAATGCTAACGTTGCTGCTGCAGCCACCAAGAATCCTGTGTGCAAGCACAGGTCACTATCCACACACCATCCCCCACACCGTGACCCTGTGCAGCCCGCCATTGCCAGGGTCCCATGATCCAGGGTCAAGTTCCCAGGGAGAACACATGGCCCTCCTCAGGCTGTTGCAACATCACACTGGCCTCTGCCGCCACAGGCTCGCCCCGCATTCCAATTATAACTACCGTACCCCCTCCCTCCCCCTGGCCTGAATGAGCAAGAGCCCCCTAATGAGCTGCTGCTTTAACTCCGTTCTGTCTGGGCAGGAACAGATGCCTGAGGGAGACCTACAATGCAGAGGTGGGGCCAAAACGAACGCTGAACCCCGGGAGCTGTGTGAACAAAGAAGAGAAAGGGAAATTTCCCCCAGCAGCCTCAGGAGCAGTGGATTAAATCCCCACAATTAACCTGATGTACCCTACATCTCTAGAATACCTGAATAGACAACAAGTTACCCCAAAATTGAGGCGGTGAACTTAAGCAACTGTAGACTTGGGGTGAGTTATCTGTGACTGATTTGTTTCTGACTTTTATGAATATCTTAGTTTAGTTTTTAGTGCTTGTATTCATTGGTGGATTTGTTTATTGGTTTCGTTGCTCTCTTCTTTTATTATTATTATTAAATGTTTATTTTAATAATTTTATTTATTTATTTATTATTTTTTTTTCTTTCTTTTTTTCACACTTCTCTTCTGAGCTGTGTGTCTGACAGGGTCTTGCTGCTCCAACCTGGTGTCAGGTCTGAGCTTCTGAGGTGGGAGAGCTGAGTTCAGGACATTGGTGCACCAGAGACCTCCCGGCCACAACATAATATCAATTGGCAAGAGCTCTCCCAGAGATCTCTGTCTCAACACTAAGACCCAGCTATACCCAAAGGTCAGCAATCTCCAGTGATGGATGCCCCATGCCAAACAACTAGCAAGACAGGAACACAACCCCACCTGTTAGCAGAGAGGCTGCCTAAAATCATACTAAGTTCAAAGGCACCCCAAAGAAGACCACCAGATGCAGCCCTGCCCACCAGGAAGACAAGATCCAGCCCCACCCACCAGAATGCAGGCATCGGTCCCCTCCACCAGGAAGGCTGCACAACCCACTGATCAAACCTGACCCACTGGGGGCAGACACCAGAAACAACGGAAATGATGAAACTGCAGACTGCGAAAAGGAGAACCCAAACATGGTAATTTAAACAAAATGAGAAGACAGAGAAATATGCAGCAGATGAAGAAGCAAGGTAAAAATCCACCAGACCAAACAAATGAAGAGAAAATAGACAGTCTACCTGAAAAAGAATTCAGAGTAATGAGAGTAAAGATTATCCAAAATCTTGGAAATGGAATGGAGAAAATATAAGAAATGTTTAACAAGAACCTAAAAGAACTAAAATGCAAACAAACAATGATGAACAGCACAATAATTGAAATTAAAAATTCTCTAGAAGGAAGCAATAGCAGAATAACTGAGGCAGAAGAACGGATAAGTGACCTGCAATATAAAATAGTGGAAATAACTACTGCAAAGCAGAATAAAGAAAAAAGAATGAAAATAATTGAGGACAGTCTCAGAGCCTCTGGGACAACAGTAAGCACACCAACATTCGAATTATAGGGGTCCCAGAAGAAGAAGAGAAAAAGAAAGGGACTGAGGAAATATTTGAAGAGATTTTAGTTGAAAACTTCCCTAATATGGGAAAGGAAATAGTCAATCAAGTCCAGGAAGCACAGAGAGTCCCATACAGGATAAATCCAAGGAGAAACATGCCAAGACACATTAATCAAACTATCAAAAATTAAATACAAAGAAAAAATATTAAAAGCAGCAAGGGTAAAGCAATAAGTAACATACAAGGGAATCCCCATAAGGTTAACAGCTGATCTTTCAGCAGAAACTCTGCAAGAATGGATTGGCAGACATATTTAAAGTGATGAAAAGGAAAAATCTACAACCAAGATTACTCTACCCAGCAAGGATCTCATTCAGATTCAAAGGAAAAATTAAAAACTTTACAGAAAGCAACAGCTAAGAGAATTCAGCAGCACCAAACCAACTTTATAACAAATGCTAAAGGAACTAGTCTAGGCAGGAAACACAAGAGAAGGAAAACACCTACAATAACAAACCCCAAACAATTAAGAAAATGGTAATAGGAACATACATATCGATAATTATCTTAAATGTAAATGGATTAAATGCTCTAACCAAAAGACATAGACTGGTGCTTCCCTGGTGGCGCGGTGGTTGAGAGTCTGCCTGCTGATGCAGGGGACGTGGGTTCGTGCCCCGGTCTGGGAGGATCCCACATGCCACAGAGCAGCTGGGCCCGTGAGCATGGCCACTGAACCTGTACGTCTGGAGCCTGTGCTCCGCAACGGGAGAGGCTACAACAGTGAAAGGCCCACGTACCACCAGAAAAAAAAAAAAAAAAGACATAGACTGGTTGAATGGATACATAAACAAGACCTGTTGTCTTCACTTCAGACCTAGGGACACACACAGACTGAAAGTGAGGGGACGGAAAAAGATATTCCATACAAATGGAAATCAAAAGGAAGCTGGACTAGCAATTTTCATATCAGACAAAATAGACTTTAAAGTAAAGACTATTACAAGAGACAAAGAAGGACACTACATAATGATCAAGGGATCAATCTAAGAAGAAGATGTAACAATTGTAAACATTTATGCACCCAATATAGGAGCACCTCAATACATAGGCAAATGCTAACAGCCATAAAAAGGGAAACTGACAGTAACACAACCATAGTAGGGGACTTTAACACCGCACCTTCACCAATGGACAGATCATCCAAAATGAAAATAAATAAGGAAACACAAGCTTTAAATGACATATTAAACAAGATGGACTTAATTGATATTTATAAGACATTCCATCCAAAAACAACAGAATACACTTTCTTCTCAAGTGTTCATGGAACATTCTCCAGGATAGATCATATCTTGGGTCACAAATCAAGCCTTGGTAAATTTAAGAAAATGGAAATCATATCAAGTATCTTTTCCGACCACAATGCTATGAGACTAGATATCAGTTACAGGAAAAAAACTGTAAAAAAAAAAAACACATGGAGGCTAAACAATACACTGCTAAATAACCAAGAGATTACTGAAGAAATCAAAGAGGAAACAAAAAATACCTAGAAACAAATGACAATGAAAACACAATGACCCAAAACCTATAGGATGCAGCAAAAGCAGTTCTAAGAGGGAAGTTTATAGCAATAAAATCCTACTTCAAGAAACAAGAAAAATCACAAATAAACAGCCTAACCTTACACCTAAAGCAATTAGAGAAAGAACAAAAAAACACCAAACTTAGCAGAAGGAAAGAAATACTAAATATCAGATCAGAAATCAATGAAAAAGAAATGAAGAAAACAATAGTAAAGATCAATAAAACTAAAAGCTCATTCTTTGAGAAGATATAAAAATTGATAAACCATTAGCCAGACTCATCAAGAAAAGAGAAAGAAGACTCAAATCAACAGAATTAGAAATGAGAACGGAGAAGTAACAACTGACACTGCAGAAATACTAAGGATCATGAGAGATTACTACAAGCAACTATATACCAATAAAATGGACAACATGGAAGAAATGGACAAATTCTTAGAAAAGCACAACCTTCCAAGACTGAATCAGGAAGTCACAGAAAATATAAACAGACCAATCACAAACACTGAAATTGAAACTGTGATTACAAATCTTCCAACAAACAGAAGCCCAGGACCATATGGCTTTACAGGTGAATTCTATCAAACATTTAGAGAAGAGGTAAGTCCTATCCTTCTCAAACTCATCCAAAATATAGCAGAGGGAGGAACACTCCCAAACTCATTCTACAAGGCCACCATCACCCTGATACCAAAACCAGACAAAGGTGTCATGGAAAAAGAAAACTACAGGCCAATACCATTGAACAACATAGATGCAAAAATCTTCAACAAAATACTAGCAAACAGAATCCATTGTCACATTAAAAGGATCACACACTATGATCAAGTGGGGTTTATCCCAGGAATGCAAGGATTCTTCAATATAAAAAAATTAATCAATGTGATACACCATATTAATAAATTGAAGGATAAAAACCATATGATTATCTCAAAATATGCAGAAAAAGCTTTCGACAAAATTCAACATCGATTTATGATAAAACTCTCCAGAAACTAGGCATAGAGGGAACTTCCTCAACATAACACAGGCCATATATGAAAAACCCACAGCCAACATTGTTCTCAATGGTGAAAAACTGCAAGTATTTCCTTTAAGATCAGGAACAAGACAAGGTTGCCCACTCTCACCACTATTATTCCACACAGTTTTGGAAGTTTTAGCCACAGCAATAAGAGAAGAAAAAGAAATAAAAGTAATCCAAATCAGAAAAGAAGAAGTAAAGCAGTCACTGTTTGCAGATGACATGATACTATACATAGAGAATCCTAAAGATGCTACCAAAAAACTACTGGAGCTGATCAATAAATTTGACAAAGTAGCAGGATACAAAATTAATTCACAGAAATATTTTGCATTCCTTTACACTAATGATGAAAAATCTGAAAGGGGGATTAAGGAAACACTCCCATTTACCATTGCAACAAAAAGAATAAAATACCTAGGGATAAACCTACCTAAGGAGACAAAAGACCTGTATGCAGAAAACTATCAGACAGTGATGAAAGAAATTAAAGGTGATATAAACAGATGGAGAGATATACCAGGTGCTTGGACTGGAAGAATCAACATTCTGAAAGTGACTATACTACCCAAAGCAACCTATAGATTCAATCCCTATCAAACTACCAATGGCATTTTTTACATAAATAGAAAAAAATATTCACAATTTGTATGGAAACACAAGACACCTCAAATAGCCCAAGCAATCTTGAGAAAGACAAAGGGAGCTGGAGAAATCAGGCTCCTGACTTCAGATTATACTACAAAGCTACAGTAATCAAGACAGTATAGTACTGGCACAAAAACAGAAATATAGATCAATGGAACAGGATAGAAAACTCAGAGATAAACCCCTGCACATATGGTCACCTTATCTTTGATAAAGGAGGCAAGAATATACAATGGAGAAAAGACAGCCTCTTCAATAAGTGATGCTGGGAAAACTGGACAGCTACACGTAAAAGAATGAGAATAGAACACTGCCTAACACCATATACAAAAATAAACTCAAAATGGATTAAAGATCTAAATGTAATGCCAGACACTATAAAACTCTTAGAGGAAAACATAGGCAGAACACTCTATGACATAAATCACAGCAAGATCCTTTTTGAACCACCTCCTAGAGAAATGGAAATAAAAACACAAATAAACAAACGTGACCTAATGAAACTTAAAAGCTTTTGCACAGCAAAGGAAACCATAAATAAGATGAAAAGACAACCCTCAGAATGGGAGAAAATATTTTCAAATGAAGCAACTGACAAAGGATTAATCTCCAAAATATACAAGCAGTATATGCAGCTCAATATCAAAAAAACAACCCAATCCAAAAATGGGCAGAACACCTAAACAGACATTTCTCCAAAGAAGATTTACAGATTGCCACCAAACACATGAAAAGATGTTCAATATCACTACTCATTAGAGAAATGCAAATCAAAACTACAATGAGGTATCACCTCACACCAGTCAGAATGGTCATTATCAAAAAATCTACAAACCATAACTGCTGGAGAGGGTTTGGAGAAAAAGGAACCCTCTTGCACTGTTGAGGGTTTGGAGGAAAGGGAACCCACTTGCACTGGTGGTGGGAATATAAATTGATACAGCCACTATGGAGAACAGTCTGGGGGTTCCTTAAAAAACTAAAAATAGAACTACTATATGACCCAGCAATCCCACTACTGGGCATATTCCCTGAGAAAACCATAATTCAAAAAGAGTCATGTACCACAATGTTCATTGTAGCTCTATTTGCAATAGCCAGGACATGGAAGCAAACTAAGTGTACATCGACAGATGAATGGATAGGGAAGATGGGGCATATATATAATGGAATATTACTCAACCATAAAAAGAAACAGAATTGAGTTATTCGTAGTGAGGTGAATGGACATCGAGTATGTCATACAGAGTGAAGTAAGTCAGAAAGAGTAAAGCAAATACTGTATGTTAACACATAAATGAATTTGAAAGAAAAAAAAAAGGTTCTGATGAACCTACGGGCAGGACAGGAATAAAGACACAGGCGTATATAATGGACTTGAGGACACGGGGAGGGGGAAGGGTAAGCTGGGACGAAGTGAGAGAGTGTCATGGACATATATACACTACCAAATGTAAAATAGATGGCTAGTGGGAAGCAGGTGCATCACACAGGGAGATCAACTAGGTGCTTTGTGACCACCTAGAGTGGTGGGATAGGGAAGGTGGGAGGGAGATGCAAGAGGGAGGGTGTATGGGGATATATGAATACGTATAGCTGATTCACTTTTTCATACAGCAGAAACTAACACATTTTAAAGCACTTTATACTCCAATAAAGATGTTTAAAAAAATGATAATGAGCCAGTAAATTGAATTATTTCACCAAAATATTTGCTTTGAATATGACGTTTCATCACGGTATGTATATTTTTCCAATCGAGGCATTTCTCTCCAATCATGTTTATGACCACAATCTGGCAGACATCATGTGAACCATCCACCCTCAGAATTTTGGGAGACCATCAGGAAGGACCACCACACTACGGAGCTACATCAATTCTCAAAAAGTTTACAACTATTTTTCCACCACAACGTACACATAGTGCAAGTTGAAGTTTCTGGCATCTTCCCTGCTTTTTATTTTATGCTAGCTAGTTATTCAATTTAAAAGATTTTGTGTAGGGTGGGGGTGGCAGGAATTCTTTTCAATTCCTGATGTGTTTTTTTTTTTTCCTATAAACAATCCAGGCCTCTCTCCTCTTACTCAGTCTTTCCAGTGACCTAATCTGATTGATATGTTTGCAAGAAAAAATGTCCATGAATAAATCAATCCCCTTTGCTGTCCTATTTTCTTTGGGGATGATCTTACTGCAAAAAGAGCTATCAGGCAATAAAATGGTCCCATCCCACAGAGGAGACCTTGCTTTTCTAGTACAAATGGGTGAATAAGTTTCTCTGATTCTGAGGTTACTATGAAAAAGTCTGTATATCTATAGGTCCAAGCTAAATCCTCCAATATAGTCTTTATTCACCACAAATGTGATATTTTGGCCTGCCATCTGTCTCCTCTTCCTCTTCCTTTGTCTTATTTCACAGTTGGTTCAGAATTGAAAGGAGCCTGTAGGCTGCATTTCTATCAGATCTCTTAAGGGCCCTTATGATCTACTGAACAAAAATCACCCTTGGAATTTTGCTTCACTTGCAAGTTGAGATAGATTCAATACTTAGTTATGAATTAGTTCATTTTCCATGGGCTCCTTAGATAACTTTAAGTATTATTTATTCCTTCATGTGCCATTTGAGGCCACAGACAGTTTCCTTTGTATCCTTTTGTAGCAGTACTGAGTGCCTAAGTGATGCTTCTCTTCACACATGAACATTACTGATAAATATTAACAAGCAGATAATGTGTACGGTTGACAATCATTTCCAGGCATATTGGTAGATTTACTTTCTCTTGCCCAGTTTCTTTATGGTCAGTGGCACGCAACTGTGAGATAGTTGGCCTGGGTTTGAACTGTAGTCTGTGGCTCAAGAAGAGAGCAAACCTCACTGGACCACACTGGCCCATATGAGGCCAAAGCCTTATTAGTGCTATGATTCAACTAACTGAGCTAATTAACCACAGATGAACAATTATTGTCAACCACTGATTCCAATTCTTGAAGAATTATAGGTTGACAAATTATATTAAAATGTATTTAGGACAGACTTGAATGTGTTGTATTAAATATATTTGCAGAAATTTTTTTTAAAATGTCTTTTTTTCCCAGAAATCTTAATACCATTGTAACTGCGTCTAAATAGAAAATGGATCCAGAATAAAAAGTACACCAATGTTTCCCTCCTCCTTATCCCCCATATCTCACACACACACACACACACACACACACACACACACACACACACCACTCACACATGTACAAATGTCCAGTGGCATATATAAGCTCTCCCACTGATATCCAGTATTCTATGGTTACTTCTGCAACATGATTTTGATCAGTGCTCTTGGTTTTGACTACCAATTTCTCTGATTTATAGAGCAGTTCTCTAATCTCTTCCCAAAGATCTTTACATTCCACTTTTCCTTCACTCACTGTCCTTTTATTTCTCTCCTCTGCATTCTCTCTTCCTATTATACACAGACTGATGGGCACAATTCTTTCATGCCAGAAGATAAAATTTCTTGAAAAAAGAAAAACAGCAGTAAGTGAAATAAATCTAGTAAAATCATTTTTAGTAAAACATGATTACTAACAGTGTCTTGAGAACATACATCTTGTGATTAGCAAATACATTTTATTATTAATTATATTGTTAAAATATATTAATAAATAAATAAGCAGAAGAACAAAAAAATTAACTGGTTTCTCCACAATGATTAAGATGCTTGCAAGACCTACACTACATTATAAGTGGCTAATCAAAGGCAGAAAGTGCCATGGAATTCCAGAAATTCCTTTTTCCTATTTTGTTCTATACTTATAAGACAATGGGGAGATTTGTGTCTTTTAAAGCTTAAAAAGTGCATAAGATTCTTTATTCTCTGAACAGAAATTGAAATATAATACAAAACGTTCTAACTTGTGAAATTTAGATATAGTTTCTCACACTGACTTTTTCAAAAAATTATATGAAATATTTGCATGGAAATAAATTATTTACATGAGCAATTTTCAGATAAACTTCATGCTCATATTTTAGAGTAAGAATTTCAAATCCCTGGTTTGAACCTATCCCAGCTTGACTTGTATTATTTCAGCATAGTTAGGCTTTTAAAAAATAGACCAATTTTAAGGCTTTATCTCTATTTTTTTCCTTTTAATATGGTACAATCTGTTACAATCAATTCTTGGTCTTTACATTTTGATTTAATATCTTAAATATGTTTTATACTTGTCTACTCAATAGTGTTCTTTTCCTGAAGTCATCAAAAATATCAAAACACTTATTAACCACTGCTGTACTTTTTATTCCTCATTTGCTATTTTTGGTGTTATAAGAAGCTTGTGATGCTTTCCCTCTCCATGATTCTGGCATAATTTCACTTCTATCAGCTTGATGTTCCCATCTAAACTATTTATACTTTCTCTTCATTATTAACAAGGAAGGATTATTTTCTTTTCTTTATTAAGTAAGCAATCCCCATATTGATGAGTAAGTTTTAATTATCACTACACCTGTGGGAAAAGGACAGATAAACTGGCTGTAAACAGTGAACTCTCTATATGGTTTAAATCGATTCCCCCACCTCCCTCAAGCTTTTTTAGGCATTTTAGAGCCAAGGGGAATTAGGCTACCTGTCAGCTGATACCAAAGTTCTAATATTTTGTTGCTTCAGAAAAGTATAACTCAGAAAGGGAAGTTTTATCCATCGCTTTAAAAAGTGAAAGGCTAGTATTGCCCAGAGAAAATTCCTAGAAATTTTCAACTATGGGTCACTAATTACTTTCCAAAATAGAAGTTGCAATCTCAAGGTTCAAAAAGTCCTAAAAAATACTTGCCTTATTATATAAAATTCACACAATACTTTACTTATATCTCTAGAATTCTTCCATGACTGAGATGTAGAAGTAATATACAGTAATGCATGTGAGTCATGGGTTATGGGTTGCAACAATATAACTGATTGAATATCTGTTATATAAATAACAGTTTTTAGGGAGTTAGAAATGGCAAAAATAGACAGATACACAGAGATTTGGTATAAAGTTGTATAAATGTCTAAGGGGAAAACGCATATTAAAAGCAATCTCTTGAGCTATCAAAACAACTTATTTGGGTCACTTAATTGTCAATTTGTTGATATGAGAAAATTAGTTAAAACAGCAGGGTAAATTGAATTGACCAGGTTTCAGATACAATGTATATAACATTGATATGTCAAAACCATCCTGTATTGACCCCCTTAGTCAGGTTAGAGGTTGTTTAGGAAAAAGCCAGTATAGAATGGTTTCAATTCTAAAATTAAACAATACAGAAAGTGGACATAGAGGGAACATACCTCAACATAATAAAGTACATATATGACAAACCCACAGCTAACATCATAATCAATGGTGAAAATCTGAAAGCATTCCCTCTAAGACCAGGAACAAGACAAGGATGCCCACTCTTGCTGCTTTTACTCAACACAGTTTTGTAAGTCTTAGCCACAGCAATCAGAAATTGGAAAGTAAGAAGTAAAACTGTCACTGTTTACAGATGACATGATATTATGCATAGAAAATCCTAAAGGTGTCACCAGAAAACTACTAGAGCACATCAATGAATTAGGTAAAGTTGCAGGATACAAAATTAATATCTGTTGCATTTCTATACACTAACAATGAAATATTAGAAAACGAAATCAAGGAAGTTACCCCATTTAACATCACATCAAAAAGAATAAAATACCTAGGAATAAACCTACCTAAGGAGGCAAAAGACCTGTACTCCAAAGCTATAAGATGTTGATGAAAGAAATTGAAGACCACACAAACAGATGGAAAAATATACTGTGTTCTTGGATTGGAAGAATAAATATTGTTAAAATGACCATTACCCAAGGCAATCTACAGATTCAATGCAATCCCTAACAAATTACCAATGGCATTTTTCACAGAACTGGAGCAAAAAATTTTTAAATTTGTACAGAAACTCAAAAGACCCTGAATAGCCAAAGCAATCTTGAGAAAGAAGAATGGAAGTATCATGTTCCTTGAATTCAGATTAGACTACAAAGCTACAGTAATCAAAACAGTATGGTACTAGCACAAAAACAGATACATAGATCAATGGAACAGGATAGAAAGCCCAAAAATAAACCCATATACTTATGGTCAATTAATATATGACAAAGGAGTCAAGAATATACAATGAAGAAAAGACAGTCTTTTCAATAAGTGATGCTGGGAAAACTTGACAGTTACAAGTAAAAGAATGAAATTAGAACATTCCCTAACACCATATACAAAATTAAATTCAAAATGGACTATAGACCTAAATGTAAGACTGTTAGACCAGATACCATAAAACTCCTAGAGGAAAACATAGGCAGGACACTCTTTGACATAAATTACAGCAATATTGTTTTTTGATTTGTCTCTTAAGAGTAATGGAAGCAAAAACAAAACTAAACAAATGGGACCTAATGAAACTTAAAAGCTTTTGCACAGTAAAGGAAACCATAAACAAAACAAAAAGACAACCTACAGAATGGGAGAAAATATTTGCAAACTGACAGAGGATTAATTTCCAATATACAAACAGCTCTTACAACTCAACAACAAAAAACAAACAACCCAGCTGAAAAATGGGCAGAAGATCTAAATAGGCATTTCTCCAAAGAAGACATACATGTATTTTTTGGCCAAAAATAACATGAAAATATGCTCAACATCACTAATTACTAGAGAAATGCAAATCAGAACTACAATAAGGTATCACCTCACACCAGTCAGAATGACCATCATTAAAAAGTCCTCAAACAATAAATGATGGAGAGGGTGTGGAGAAAAGGGAAACCTCCTCATCATTAAAAAGTCCTCAAACAATCAATGATGGAGAGGGTGTGGAGAAAAGGGAACCCTCCTACACTGTTGGTGGGAATGTAAATTGGTACAACCATTGTAGAGAACAATATGGAGGTTCCTTAAAAAACTAAAAATAGAACTACCATATGATCCATCAATCCCACTCCTGTGCATATATCCAGAGAAAACTCGAACTTGAAAAGATACATGCACCCCATTGCTCATGGCAGCACTATTTACAATAGCCAAGACATGGAAGCAACCTAAATGTCCACTGACAGATAAATGGATAAAGAAGATTTGGTATATATATACAATGGAATATTACTCAGCCATAAAAAGAATGGAATATTGCTATTTGCAGCAACATGAATGGACCTAGAAATTATCATACTAAGTGAAGTAAATCAGACAAAGACAAATATCATATGATATCACTTATATGGGGAATCTAAAAAAATGGTACAAACGAACTTATTTACAAAACAGATATAGACTCACAGACATAGAAAACAAACTTATGATTACCAAAGGGGAAAGGGAGGGACATGATAAATTTGGAATTTGGAATTAACAGATACAGACTACTATGTATAAAATAGATAAAAAACAAGGACCTACTGTATAGCACAGGGAACTATATTCAATATCTTGTAATAACCTATATGGGAAAATAATCTGAAAAATAATAGATCTCTATCTATCTATCTATCTATCTATCTATCTATCTATCTACCTATCTGAATTACTTTGCTGTATACCTAAAACATTGTAAATCAGCTTTACCTCAATAAAAAATAGAAATTAAAAAATAAAAATTAAATCAAACAAAACAACAACAGTAGCAATGACAACAGTAAAACACTGTTTCTAATGTTCACCCTCTAATTACAAAATGGATATTATCCTTCCAATGGGCAGGAAAGAAAATTTCCCGCTTTATGGAAAGAATTCTCATACTTGTATTGCTGAATTCCATCCCATAAATGACCTCTAAATGGCATTCTAATTGACAAAAACAGTATGAATTGCTATTTTAAAAGTGAAAAAACTATTTTAAAAATGGAAAATGTACTCCTTTGTTATTCATAAGATTCATATAAGCATCAATCTCATATCTCATTAAATATGCTATTAGCCTGAGTTGGAGCCTGGATTCTGATAATTTACAGAACTAGTGAAAAGTTAGAAGGCTTTCTTAGATATAGAGCTCAAAAAGAAATTCTGTTTAACTTTTTTTACCATCTTTCTGGCAGCCAGCTTACCCTGCATATTACACATGGTGGATCGGTTCTCTGCTCAGTAAATGGCATTTATGATACTATTTGGAGCTGGTATGCATTATGTACCTGCTACCTTCTATTTCATAGCTATAGACTTCAGTCATAAGCCATCATTGGGTCACTAACTCTTGCCAACAATCTCAAAAGTCCTGGCTGTTGGTCACCATGGGGATAGATTGAGAGCATATATTTGGTTCAGCAAATTCTACTGCCTTTGTTGGCAAATAATTAAAAGTACATGCTCTTAGTGGAGACATAATACTATGTTGTACTACCTTTGTATAGACAGGACAATGTGGATTTTTAATAAGGCCTTTTTAACTAAGAGATAAGAAATGCATTAATGAAAACATATTTTGCTCACAGGACTAAACCAACAACCTTCAGACCAAACATATGAGAGTAGTTAAAAGATTAGAATATAGATATATAGTGTTATTGTAAATTAAATGTGTCAGGTATCCTCCCTTTTCATGCTATCTTAATTGCCACCACCTAAAGCTAAAAGCTTATCACTCATTCCACACCTGCAACACTGCAACTGTTTCCTGTGGACTTTCATGACTCCAGGATGCCTCTCGCCTTTCTTTCCACACTTCAACTGTCACCCACATATTACATACCACTTCCAGACTAATCCATTTTAAATGCTACTGTCATCATATTATAACTTTGCTTAAAAATCAGTTATAGAGTTCTATTCAAACCACACCAAACACAAACTTTTCTATCTAGAGGTCAAGACCATACATAAACTGTTTCCATCAGTCTCATCTAAATTAATTTACTGAGGTTCACCAACAAATACTTCTGGATCATCCTCTCACTGTCTCATTAAAGGTGACATCCATTGGAAACTGCATTTTTTCATTCATCAGATTCACCCCATATAAAATGCCTTCCACTTTTACCCTTGTTTCATTAACAAAATTCTACACAGTCAATATTATAATCCTGATGCTTTATGAAGCCCTCTCTTATTGCCACCGTCATTAGGCCCCGTCTCCTCTCAACTCCTCTATCTCTAATAACACTTTCTGGTAATAAAGCTTTTATCATTCAAAGTTATTTCATGTGTTTCAGATACATTTCCATAATTATATCATAACCTATTTGAAGAGAGGTACAATGTTAATTCCTTTGGTATCTTTTACTTTATGATGAAAACTGTACTAAAATACAGCAAGCACTTATAAATTATTGATCAATTGTAGTGGACATTTAGCAGTAAAAAATTAAAGCATTACATATCTGCTCACTTCAGAATTCATAAAACATTTTCTTCTTGCTTTTCTTGTAATGGAAATGGTTTTTAAGCCATAACAGAATTTTTTTTTCTTTGCTATTTATGCAAGTTAAAATTTGTCACATGGTACTGACTTTTAAAAGGTAAAACTCTTGTATATAAAACTTCTGAATTTCCAGATATATGTAGCACAGTATTTCAGAACCATGAGAAGACATGTAAATAACAATTTATGCCAACCCCAAAGTGTATTCCTGCTCAAAAATGTAGACACAAACTCCCAAATACTACACACTATTTAAGGCTTTTTCCCATTTCCTCAAAAGTCAGCACATCTGTATTGATAGTATAAGGGAACTTAGTAACAAATGCACCTTTAATAATTCTTTATTAAAGTAATTTTTGGATTTCTGAAGGGATTTTATTTTCTTTCTGGTTGTTTCCATTCTTTTAAACTAAATAATCCAGCAATTAAAGTTTTTCAAGCTCTATGATCAGTAAAAATGACACACACCTCAGGGGTGATCAATTCTTATTACATTGCACTAGTGAATATTATATAAATTTAACCATTTTGAAAGCTTTTGTCCTTTTGTAAAAAATTGTTTGGTATTTTGTCTGTTTCTTTCAATGCTGTTTATAATTCTAGAAATAAGCTCCCATCGGGATTCTTGTCGAGTTTTTATAGACTTACAAAGAAGTGACATTCTAAAGTCAAAAGGTACAACAATTCTATTTTGCCATTAATTATTTTAAAAACACAGGGATCACTGGTAATTTATCCCTACCAACTAAAGCAACAACAAGGGGTCCAGTAGAAGCTCTCCTAGATGAGATTTCTAATTTCCCTGGATCTCATTACTTCTTTGTTCATACATCTCTATCCTGTCCCTTCTTGTTGGAGGGTCGGATCTGCCTACCTTAGCACCTTTGCATATATATTATCATCTTTGAAGAGGGGGTCATAATGAATATTGATACCACATAGATAATATTAATAATATTTTATAAGATTGATAATGCATATTTTATTAATATTTCTAATAGTAATAGTAAGATATCTAGTGCTCTAAAAAGAAATGCAGCTTAGGAGATTGTTCTAAACACATAGGGATAGAGATTGAGAAATCTGAGAGCTTGTAGGATATAGACGGGAAAGGTCAAAGTCATGGGGTGGTCTGGGGAAACTAGTGGGATGTGTTTTTCTGCTCTGTATAATATAAATGTGCAAAGTAAAGAGGAGAGCTGTGATAACAAATTTATTTCTATACATTTGTTCATTTTAGGACTGTAGGATTATTCCCAGAAATATGATATTGTTCTCACTTCAAATTCAAATAAGGCATTTTCAAAGAACAACAATCACCAAAAAAAAGGTGTGTTGTCTGATTTCTTTGTAGAATACAGGGTTACTGTTTATCTTTTATACAATTCTACTGCATAGGGAAAACTCAGCAAACACAGAAATAAACTAGGAAAACTCCACAATCTAAAGTATGTTTTCATTTTACTTCTTCAAATTACTTTGGTGTTGAATTTAAAATTCTAATTAAAAAGTATATATATGTATAACTGAATCCTTTGCTGTACAGCAGAAATTAACACAACATAGTAAATCAACTATACTTCAATTTAAAAAATTAAAATTCTATTTCTATTTTACCTGCTCTAAATTTTCTAAAATAACTATTTCCAAATCAACATCAAAGAGAGTAGAATTTATACCAGTATTTCTTTGTTTCATATGCCTTGAGAAAAATCTCAACAATTAATGACACGACGCTTAAGAGTCTCCTTTCTTAACCTACGTCTCGCTCTGCAGACTTTTAATGAAAGCCCAAGTTCAGTAATCGAAGGCATCCATTTCTCTGGAATTGACTACATCCAAATCATCCCTTTAATAAATTAAACGTACTGGTGCCTTACACTCAAATCATTGACTTAGTATAGTCATGCGTCTGTTGTTTTCCAGCAATATTGCAACATAATTGTATTCATGAATTCCAGTTTGTGAGTTCTATTTCATACTCTCGTCACATTAAGAAGCATAATGTTTAGTTTTGTCTTAGGAACTCAGTTACCATTTCCAAGTGTCAAAGCAAAGAGGAGGGTAGCCTTGGCCAAAAGACACTGTCCTTTAGATGAGTAAGTGCCAGCCTCCTTGCCACAGTGTCTGCGTGAATGCCCTGTTCGTCTTGAGAATTTTTTTAAATTTGATTTGCTCTAGTTGTTGGCATACTCTACCCTTCTATAAGAAAGGCATTTCTATGATTAAAGCTTATGCACTTGATGCCAAAACTACCAACCAAAAAGTTAAAAATTATAATATTTTTGGTGGGGTATGTTTTCTTTTGTTTTTGGCTATAGGATGAAAAAAAAACAAAAAGGCCAGTTTAACTAAAGTGTTGATGAAGTACATTGTGTGGTCTGAAGTACTGTGGTTTGGTGCCACCTAGCCAGAGAACTAGCCAGAGAGTTAGCCAGAGAAGCATATAGATGAACAATACTCCAAATTGGCACTGAGAATTACAAGAGATGGAATTTATATGTTGAGAATATTTTCTCAAATTTCATCTACTATAGCTTCATAGATTACAAAAATAGTGGAAGTGGGACAAAAGTACTGAGAATATGTCACAGTTTTGTCTATGCATGTTTATTCCAAGCAGATAAAAGTATTCTATTGCTATAAGGTCTAATCAATAGATTCAAGTATGAAGATTTACAGGAGGATGAAGAAAAGGGGTGACAGAAAATAAAGGACTATGTAGAAAGAGAGGAAAATTAAAAGAGAACAGATCAAAGAAAATAATAAAAGCAGGAGACAGGCTGATTAAAAAGAGAAAATGCTGTTAACAAAGAAACCAAAAAAGCTAGCAACACATAGCACTTAGTTTTGTTTCAAATGGGAGCAAAAGCAAAAAACTGAAGTTTGGACTGTTGAAAAGCCAACCTATAAGGTTTAGGATTTAATTTCAAGCTCAGCTTTTCTGCATTTTTCTACCATGGAGGTTTCCTTTTTTTCTTTTTAAAAAGGGTCTTTGATCTTTTGCCTTAAAGAGTCCAGTCAATATGTAAAGAATCAAAATTGTGAGTGCTAATACCTCTATTTTGTTAAAGCAAGTATTAAACATTGTACTGTTTGTGTGGTCTCAAGACTACTGGAATTGTACTTTGTGTGACTGAGGTGTTTGAAGATTCTGGAAATAAAATGCCTAACCAGGAAACCAAAGTAATTTTTTTTTTTTGGCCACAAAGACATTTTATTTATTTTAGATGAAATAAACTGAATACTATAAAAAACATCAATTCTCTCCAACAGAGTTAATTGACAATTACATTTATATCAAAGTCATTAATAAATGTGGATCCTGATAACTCAATATTTGACCTGAGAATATTATCTATGTTACTTTTCACTCTAATTTCACCTAAAGCAATAACTATACTTTCTTTGAGTCCATGATCATAAATTAATAAAACCACAAAAAATTCAAATTCCATCTAGACTAGAGCAATAGCAAGCGTATTCCAGATAATTACTTAAAAAGAAAAACCTAAAGAATTTAAAAATTACTGATTGATTTCCTACATATAGTTTTATAATTGGACCTACCACTGGTTATTAAAAGGACCACTGTAATTTCCTGATTACTGTGTGCAACCACGATGCTAAGTAAGATATAAATATACCTATAAATGCAAATATAAATTTAAATATATATCTAAATGAGACAGGTGATATTAACAGATGAAAGAAAATATCCTTGATTTATTTTCTAGAGTTTGAAGTTACAGCCCTAAATACAAGCCAATAGAACTGATTATCAAGTCAATTGGTCTATTTTTCCATGAATAATTAATTTGTAAACCAAGTGCATATCTTGATTATTATGCTCTTATTTTTTTCTTTGGGAAAAAAACATGTGTTTGGCTGAATGGAAGGCAGATTATCAAAAATGAAACACATGTATCCCAAGAACACTACAAAATAAATAGGATTTAATGACTACAATTTGGTGACAATTAAGCAAAGTTAGTCTGCATAATTTTTGAATTAAACTTAAATATATACTTATATAGAACATAACCACCATATGTAGATTGTTTTAAATTATCTTAATTGGTTCAAATACTTATTATTTATATATCTTTATGCTATTTTTCAAAGACTCAGAAACCAAAATTTGACAAACA
This sequence comes from Stenella coeruleoalba, assembly GCF_951394435.1. Taxonomy (NCBI): domain Eukaryota; kingdom Metazoa; phylum Chordata; class Mammalia; order Artiodactyla; family Delphinidae; genus Stenella; species Stenella coeruleoalba. Next base: position 117,554,952 of record NC_137150.1, on the reverse strand, counting down.
TTTCTGGGAAATTCTAGATATGTAGACCTGAGGTTATTTTAAAACACAAGATTTTAACAAGGTCTACTGTTTTATAATTAAATCTTACAACAGTAGGACATGTTTTCAAAGGTCTTTTGAAATGTCAGCATTGGGACTTTTCAGTAAAATTGAACATCTAGGACAAGAAAATGGAAAACTAAATGTAATATTAGATAGACAGGGATCTCACAAAAATGTTGGGGCATATTTACCAAATATTAAACCATAGGTAGGATTTCAACTGGTAGAACTGGGAGGATAAAATTTATAGGAGGAAGGGGATTGGAAAGTATACCAGCTGGACACAATTACAGGGTGTGTATGGGAGAGGTAAGAAATTTTATGAAGAGAAAGGAGGTTGAGAGTAGACTGTAAAGAGGATAGTAATCTGAATCTGGATGACCAATTTGGAAGTTGTTTTGTGAATAACTTGGAATCACTGATATTCTCTGCACAACACGGGCAGGACTGTGCTATAAGGCAGTAGTGGATTAGAGGTAGTAAGTGGGAAGACTGGAAGTCAGAAGACTCTTATGAAAATGGTGCTAAACATTTAACAACTTTATCCATTAACTAGCATAAATAAAAAAATATTTTAAAATGACAAATTAAAATTTTTTATGCTTATCTAATTAGCAAACATTAAATACCACTGGACTTTCCAGTACTGGTAAGAAAGCAGTGAATTTGGAAGTCTCATAAATTTCTCATGGAAATATAAATTGGTACTATCTTTCTGGAAAATAGTTTCCCAAAATGTATCAAAAAATCTAAACTTGCAGGATTATAATAATTTAATTTATAGAAATGTATCCAGAGGAAAAATTAAAATATAGATAAATGTCTATAAAATGATATGTATATGAAATAAAATATTGAGCTATGTTAAAAATTTTACATACAAAGAACTTTAATTTTCATGAGAAAATACTTATTGAATTAATACATAACAGTGCTAAAACCAGGCAGAGTGTGTTTAGGTGTCAGTTAAAAAAATACTGCATGGAAACTAAATAATATCTGAAGGAACTAGCTTAAAAATACAAATATCTGTTTTTTTTCTGGATGATGGAATTATTCATTCGTATAATAAACAACTGTTGAGCAACTAGAACTATCTGTCATCATGTAGCATGCTTCTGGGAATATAAATACAATTCAGTTTATAAAATATTAGGGAGAGTTTGATAATCAATAAATGCAATGCATTGCTCTGCTTGATGTTTATTCATAGAGTGAGAGTTCCATAGAGAGTGTGGATATGCCTAAGGGGGGCCTTGACCAGGCAATACTGAGGCAAGGGTAGGGGCATGCAGGGTGGGGAGAGCTAAGGGAAGGTAGGAAGAAGACTGAAGAAAGAGTTGGAGCTATGTTGGAGAAGACGGTGAGGCCAATTTTTGTAAGGTATAGAGAAAAGAAAAATACAAGGGGAAAAAATGAAGGATATCTTTTCATTAAAATAATGGCAATCTCAAAGGAGTTAAGGAGAAGCTATCCACAGATCTGGAAAAGAAGGAGTTAGACCAAGTTGTATGGAATGAAAGTGCCCAAGAAGAAAGATGTCTATGTAAGTTGATATATGAGAAAATAAACATCTCAAAAATGCTTGCTTTAAAAAAGTCAAGATCTAATTCGTTGGCTATAAGAGAAAAGGTCTAATTGTTACAAGAACATTTCTTTTTCTTAATGCAACTTTTTGTCAAAAGTGTTCTTAATTTTTTTTACCTCCATGAATACATGAATTCCTTATTTTAAACCCAAGATAACAAAAACTTTATATTCTAATGGGTTATTGACGCTAAAAATACAAACTTTTTTTGCTCATGAAATCCTAAGCTGGAAAAATATGTTAGTAGTTAAACTTAAGGAAGGATTTATTTTTAGACACTAAATTAAAAATACACTCCATAAAATTGGATACAAGCCTCTTGCTAAAAGTAGATTGGAGCAATATTAAAATAAGCAAACCCTTATTTTAATTATATATTACATCAAGAAACTCATGAAAATACTAGTCTTGTATGGCATAATATTTTCGACAGTCCTTCAAACAAGCACATTGTCCCACCTTCCCCTCACCCCTGCCCTGTCCTCTTGCAACCCTCAAAGTCATACACTTACAAACAACATATGATAGTTGAGAAGTGAGGAAGGGAATTTTGTTTTTGTGTTTCCCCTTTAGAAAGTTTTTTCTTTTTAAAGTTCTTTTTTGGAAGCATTCCAAATTCTCTTGATATTTATTAACAACACACAGGTCAGAGCTATATGTGGCTCTGTCTGGTCAAGAAAATATTCCATCAAAGAGAGAGGAGGCATGGAGTCAGAAGGGGAACAAGCAGTGAGAATTTGGGTTAACAAAGAATCAACCCATCCAATGTGTTCATGAGTAATGACTGATCTTCAAATTATCTTAAATGATAAAATATTATTTTTGTTTGTGAAGCCAATTTCTAAAAAATTGTTTTTAGTATGACAAATGAGTGTTATAAAGGCTTTATCTGTTTATTTATGACTTGGACATGCATGGCCCATATATATATTTTAAAATGGCAATTATGACAATCTGATGAAAATGATATACATTTTCTGACAACATAAATTAGAAAAAAGTTATTATCAAACTAAGTAATTAGGTTTTATATCTGGTTTTGATAAAAGTTAACTGATTTGCTTGAAAAATATCTTAATGATGATAATGAAGTATAGTAAAATCTGAGTAATAATGAATCCTAAAAGACTTTAAGAATTGGAAAAAGACTATGGAATTGATTCATCTTTATGGCATTCAACCTCATATTTTTTTTACTAATATTGATCCCACAAAGATCTCACTAATGTGTATAGGAATAATTAAAAGTCAAATATTAACTTGACTAAAATGTTGTCTTAAACATATTTTATATAAGATTTAATAGCTGTCTAAAGCCTATTTAATTCTCAAAGGAAAAAAAAGCCTTCCTAGACTATGTTTCTTTCTGTGGTCATTTAAACTTTCTGTAACTATGTTTTACAGTGTAGAAAATGAAATCATTCTTTTAGATTACGCTAATTCATGTGAAGGCGACATTAAACAAAACAGGAATTAAGCATATGTTATTAAGTCAAATATTTAATTTATTTTTACTCCCATTTATTTTTATGTCATTGGCATTCTTTCTGATGAGCTAATGTATGAAAATACTGCCATAGCTGAGTGAGTTAGATATTGAAAACATCACACTTTGAGAAGGTTGTTCTTCTTTAAGTGAGTTGGGTGCTATAATAAGAAAAACAAAAAATCTGATAGGAAAAAGTGGGATCCTGAGTGCTGAGTAATCCTTGATCATGTTTTTGTGCTCATATATGAACAGGATTAGTTTAATTACTTCTGAGTTGAAACAAAGTGGATTGTTTAAAAATAAGATTTACAGAAATGGAACATATTTCAAGATTTGGGTGCTCTTCTATTTATTTGGGAAAGATTTTTCCTAGAATTTGGATCCTTGTTTTTCAAAATACAAGGCATCTTTTGAAAGAAGCCATCCCACATTAATATTCAAAGACATTAAGATTTCGGATAAGACTTTCGTCATATCAGTCCTGCATTTATAATTTCACGTACTCTACTGGCTCACCATGGTTTGAAGCTATGTTCACTTCCTGCCATAGGTATACCGCTGGACTGTTTCACTTACATCAGTGAATTACCTTCCACCTCTATATGGATTATACTCAAATCACTACCTCCAGTTTAGCTCTAGTCTAAGTTTCTCTCTGTCTATTCAACAGTCAACCTGCATAACTAACTGAATGTACCTAACACACGTCAACCTCTCAACATGTTCATAATTGAACTCATTGTCTGTTCTCCAAACCTCTTCTTTGTAGTCAGCTAATGGCACATTTATCTACCCAAACTTTCCTGCAAACTTTGAGAGTCATCCAAGATTTCCAGCTCATGTTAACCTCCCTCACATGAGTGGTCAATCTGATATCTAAAATAGCTCTTGGATAACCTACACAGTTACCTTCTTCTTATTCTTCTATTCATTGATAACTCTCCTCTTTACTGACTTTTCTTACTTGATCCATTTACTTAGCTTTCATAGTTGCAAAAACTTCCAGAGATCATTCTAAAATGTAAATCTGGTCAATTCATGCCCATTCTTAATATTTATTCATTTGTTCTTCACCATCTTTAGAATTTAATTCAAAGTTATTAGCATTGCATTCAAAGCTCTTGTGATCTGGCACATGCCTACTTGTCTTATTCCTCCCCCACCTATCCTCTGTGTTTCTCAACATCACATGGTTTATTCCTCAAGTGCGTTTTTCCTGCCATTGATATTTGTTTAATGTAACTGGAAATCCTTTATCCATCTTGTCAGTCTGCCGGACTGTTCAAATCTCTACCTTCATATCCCGTTTTCTGGGAAGCCATACCTGAGGTTTCTGGGACAGATTAAGGTTAAAAAGCTATCCTCTGTGCTTTTACATCTGTGTGCATCCCTCTGAAGACAGACAATCTGACTTATGCCTATGAGTCTGCAAAGCCTAATACAGTGCCTAGTACAGAGCATGTGCTCAGTACTTATTGACGAAATCAGCATATGAATAAACACTTGAATGGATGACAATAAAAGATGAGAGGCTGCCCACATACTTTGTGAACTTGGACTGTTAAATATTTCTGAGTTTTAACACTCAACTTAGATTTGTACATTTTGGAGTCTATATATTTAAGATAGATAGGTGAAACTGATTACTAAAAATACTCGTTCTCACAGACTGTGTCCAGGGGAAAAGGAGTGGCATTACATAAATTTTGTCTACTTCTTTCATAAAAGATAATCCAAAATGGTAATCTGAGAGAATCATAATTTATTCATGTATGACCTTACCATTCTGGGTTTTCCATTAACTGAGTTGAAAAAAATTACTGAGTAGGTATTATGAGTGAAATATTAGGGATGTAATGACGTCTGTGCTGTTAATGTCTCCATTTAGTTGAAGTTCTTAGGTTTTGGACTGCTATGTGGAAAAGCTGAATTTGTGGTTGAGAGACTGAAGGGTAAGCATTCTCTTCCTGTTGACTAATCCATTTTGAGTTTCCCTGCAGGTGTGTGTATTGACTGGAGACCTAACCTTTATAACACTGACTCAAACATATGGAGAGTTCAAGAATCTATTTGGTCTTTGGACATTTCAAATTGGGAGATGCTCAAAGATCACTACTGATATGACTGAGTCACTGGGGTTGGTTGTAAAAAAAAGAGTAAGAGGTAACTGAACTGTCACATGATGACAATGAGGTGACTACTGGTCAACGCTCTTCCCTTTGCTCAATATATTACTCTCTAGATACAGAGGCTGATAAAATGTTAATTCTCTGAACTGTAAAGTATGTTTTAAATGATTTTTTCTGGAGCCACCTAAAAAGGAAGTGTATTTTCCTTTCTAATAATAGTGGAACATGGAAATACACCCACAAGAAAGGCAAAGCAGAGAACTAAGGCAATTATAAGGGTGAATTAGGCACAAAGCTTGTTTCTGCCTCAATAATCCAGGTAATTAAACTGAAAGAGGTTCAGGCATGAATTGGCACAGTTCTCCTCTTGGCTTTGGTTGCGGAGACACATGATGTTTTCATAAGTCTGGAACCAGTTTTAAGTTACAGCATTTTCTCTGTGGTACGTTTTGAAATTTGGAGTGAACTACTAGAGTTTCAAATGATATATTCAAGCAGTAAGTTAATTTGACAGCAATAAATTAATGAGAAAGTAGTTTTACATGATCCTGTGCAGACAGAATTGACACATTAAACCCTTGCTATATATGTATACCTGTAATATTATATAATACATATATATTTATATATACATATATAAAAATATGTACATACATTTCTCCAGTTTTGACCATCTCTCTTCCTCAACAGGCCCCTCAATTTAATGGATTCATTTTGATGTCTCTCCCTATTTTCCAAATACTTATTTGTCCTCCCATATACCTTAGCTCAATTTAGGATATCATCATTCATCCAGAAACTCAAGTCATAAATATAGGAATTGTCCAAGCTTTCACCCTTTTCCTTCACACTGTGATTTATCCATCTCCCTCTACACTATCCATTAAAGAAGTGAAACATGTCACCGATTTTATTTCTCAAGTGACTCCTGAATCTGTGTACCTGCCCCTTCCTCATTCTCCATCCCTTCCTTCATTGCTGTATCTTAGATCTTTGTCTTTTCTTGTCAAGACCAGTGAGCTGGCCTCCTAACTAGTATCACTGTGTCTGTCTTGTCTTCCCCACACTTAGTCATCTACAATCAAACTACAATACAAATATCCCAATGTCACATCCCTATTACTCATAGATAAAGCCTGGGGCCTTAGTACTGCAGAGAAATGTCTCCATTACCTGCCTTCTACTTATGTCTCCATTCTCAACTCACATGTCTCTGTCACACAATTTTTACTCCACCATGGAGGACTGCAGATCTTCTGCTCTCCCTGACTCACCACTGCTATGTTATGCTTCCACGATTCTTTCTAGTTCCTCTTTCTAGAGTTGCATTTACCTCTAGTTTGTCAGTTCATTCTAATTAATTAAATTGTTTATTCATTCAACAACTATTTATTCAGCACCAACAATGTACCAGCTCCTAGACTGAGTGCTGATTATCAAGTTGTGCTTCTTTCCCATCCTGTTTTTATCAATTTGTTATAGTTTTCATCAAGACCTTTCATACGCATAATCTCTTCAGAGAAGCCTGGGAGGCTAGACAATCATCCTTTCCTCTGTACCTGTGAATATCCCAATGAATGTCTCAATCACTACGTTGAAATCAGGTTTGCTTATCTGTCTTACCCAAAACACTGAAGTCATTCTAGGGCAAGTTCTTGTGTCTTATTCTTATTCTTCTTTTCATTCCCCGAGTCTAGTGTCTGGTCCATGACAGTTTCTTAATAAACATGTTTTGAACTGAACTGAATGTTATTGCCCTTGAAAGCCGCCAGTGTAAGTTAATCTTGATGCAATCATACATCCTTCCTTTTCGGTTCTTTTTCCCCATCAGTATTTCTTTTTTTTCAATTTATTTATTTAATTTATTTTTGGCTGCGTTGGGTCTTTGTTGCTGTGTGCAGGCTTTCTCTGGTTACAGCGAGCGGGGGCTACTCTTCGTTGCGGTGCGTGGGCTTCTCATTGCAGTAGCTTCTCTAATTGCGGAACACGAGCTCTAGGCGCATGGGCTTCAGTAGTTGTGGTACGTGGGCTCTAGAGCGTAGGCTCAGCAGCTGTGGCACACAGGCCCAGTTGCTCCACGGCATGTGGGATCTTCCCGGACCAGGGCTCGAAGCTGTGTCCCCTGCACTGGCAGGCAGATTCTTAACCACTGTGCCACCAGGGAAGCCCCCTATCAGTATTTCTTATATTCACTCTATTCTTTCTCTCATCATTTTTCCTCTTTTCTAATTACATCTCTCCTTTTTCCATTTAAATATTTGGAAATCTGTGCATAAGCTCTGTCATCTACAAGTGGTAATAGCAGCACTGGCCACTTTCTTGGTCAGAGCAGCTTATTGGTATTTTGCCAGCAATGGGAATTCTAAATCTCTGGTGCTCAAGGGAAAGAACATTTTCAGAAAGGAAAGGGAGAACATGAGAATGTTCTATAGAGGACAATGCTACTCTTTTGGCATGCAGTGCAATCAGACGCAGGAAGAGTTGCTACCACTCAGTATTAGAATCATGAGGTCTTACTGTCTTTTAAATTCTTGTCTTCCATTCAGTAATACCCATCCAATACACACAAGCAAGCAAATAAGAGCACACTTGCACACACATAATGCAAATACACACAGGCTTATTCTTACACTTTGTTAAGCCTGAATTATCCATTTCTCTAACTTTTAAACTAGTAAGATTTTACCCATTCTTCAGGTGCAAGGTCAAATCCCACCAAGTTCTAGCCCACTTTAGTTGCACTTTACTCTGATGGGAATGACCATGAACTGTGACAAGTGACCCCTTTTAAACTTCTAATTCATTGTGGATCAATAATATGGCAAATATAATGTAAATTAATTACTAGATAAATGGAATAAAAAAGAAAATCAGATAAAATATATCTACTAATATCACTTTAGAATTATTAGATTCAGCAGAAATAGAGCCACTTTGTCAAAATACTAAAAAGGTCTTCTAAATGCTTATCACCAATTTCTCTACTTAGGTCATCATGAACCAGAAACAGTGTGTGAACTGGAAGCAGTCCACAAAACATGCTTTGAGAAGCACTGCTCTAAAGAAACTGGTATTAACTTACATAATAGCCAGTGTACGTATGCTCACTAAATGAGTTAAACAACAGATCTCAATAGCAGTACCAGAAGACACGAGAATTTGTGTTTTTTCTTATTTTGGACATGCTTTACATTTTTCTCTTTAAAGTTTTGAAATTGTTGCTATTAGCATTATGCAAGTGATTCAGAGTCAGAGTTTTTCAATCACTAATTCTTTCCTCAACTAGCATTTATTGAACATCATCTATATGCAGACACTGTCCTAGATGCTAGGATCCAAATTTGCATAAAATATGGTCCCTGCATCAGACAAATCCAAAGTAAAGGCTGTACTACAAAACAACTGTAATGTAATCTTCAAAAGCATCAGGGTCATGAAAGTCAAGGGAAGTCTGTGGAACTTTTCTACACTCATGGAGACTAATAAAATGAAACTATCGAACGAGGCACATCATTTGGAAACAAATTCTTACACTCCAAAGAACAATAGTTGAAATTTATTTGGACAACTGGTGAAACTTGAATGGGGATTAGACAGTAGTGATGTATCGATGTTAATTTCCTGATGTATTAGTCAGCTCCAGCTGCCTTAATAAACTGTGATCAACTGTGTGGCTCAAGCAACAGGAATTTACTTTTCACAGATTTGGAGGCTGGCAAGTCCAAGATCAAGGCGATAACCAGTTTCTCCTCAGTGAGAACTTTCTTGCTTGCTTTGCTCTCACATGGCAGAGAAAGTAAACAAACTCTATGGCATCTCTTCCTATAAGGGCACTAATCCCACTATGAGAGCACCATGCTTATTACCTCATCTAATCCTACTTAGCTCCCCAAATTCCCTTCTCCAAATACTGTTACACTGCAGGTTAGGGCTTCAACATATGAATGGGGGGTGGGGGCACAATTCAGTCCTTAGTACCTGATATTGACTATTTTATTGTGGTTGTGTGGAAAATGTTCTTGTTTGTAAGGAGACACACCCTAAAGTACTTGAGGGTAATGGGGCATTAGGTTGAAAATTTACTTTCAAACAGTTCAGTGGAAAAAGTTCTCTGTACTGTACTTGCAAGTTTTCTATAAGTTTATGATCTTTAAAAGATAGTTTCTGGCCTTGAGATTCTCAAGTCTACTTGGGAAGCGAGACATGAGAGCAACCGTAATTAGGTACCATTAAATGCAGTGAAATGTGTGGTGATATAAGGGACTGAAACAAAAGAAGGAAGGGTGAGTTTGTCCAGAAGGAAAGCAGAAGAGATCTCAAAAAAAAAGTAAATCTTGAAGGTCAAAAGATAAAACAGAGTCCATTGGATCCATGTTTATTCATTAATGATTATGTGTCAAGATTTGCATGTGTGATTTTTATTTTTCCCTTGGGTTTGACTTCCCTTTGATTCATTATTTTAATTCACCATTTTCTTTAAAATTAATAAATGACAAAAGATTTGCAGAAGGCTTGAATTAAAGAAAAGATGGTAGGGCTTCCCTGCTGGTGCAGTGGTTGAGAGTCCGCCTGCTGATGCAGGGGATGTGGGTTCCTGCCCTGGTCCGGGAAGATCCCACATGCCGCGGAGCGGCTGGTCCCGTGAGCCATGGCTGCTGAGTCTGCGCGTCCGGAGCCTGTGCTCCGCGACGGGAGAGGCCACAACAGTGAGAGGCCCGCGTACCACAAAAAAAGAAAGAAAAAATGGTAATAAATTAATAGCATGATGAATTTGGGGGTAAGATAAAAATGTGTTCAAAAAAGATGTCTCTTAACCATCATTCTTTTGCATATCATACTATATTTTAACAAAGGTTCACTCTTGCTTTCCCCTTTCTGGAATCCAGAGATAGACTGAAAAGGCTTATCTGGTAGGTCTCCATATTTGTTGCTAATGGCTATGACCCTCCTTAAAGAATTATATGAAATTTCCAATGGACATGGGAGAACAAGGGTTAGAGTGCTCTTTAATTTCCCTATATCTTATTGAGATTTATAATTCACTCATTGATTGAGAAAATATTTACAAGGTATCTATGCAAAGGTAGCAAATTGCTTATCTAGGGCACGTCATAATTGCTTTTCATGGTTTTCTTTTTTTCCCCAACATTTAAAATCTGAGCCCATATTCAAAAACTGTGAGACTTCACATAGAAATTCCAATATTTAGTTCCCTTTACCTTTAGAAGTTATGGCTACTGGAACATACAGTTAGTTAGAATATTTGACTGCAATGAGCAGAAGCAGCCCCTGGATGTTGAGCATGTGATCATCTGTTCCTCAATCCACACCACTCCCTATTGTACAATACTGGCCTGTTATACCCACTTTTGTTATATTCATGGGTCCCAAAAATACTTGAATTTACAACCCTGGCCAAATAGATAACAACGACTGGAGAGCTTTGAGAGCAAAGACAATGTAAAAATATACATCTGAAATACTAAGGTTCAAGCTCTGGTCAAGCAAAGGTCAGCAAAACAAGCTCAAAAATGTATTTAGAAGGCTGACCAAGATCCTTTCTTCCTTCCTGATTTGTCCAGTAAAATGTATGTAAAATCAGAGTTTGGGGCTAGTGACTTCTGCAAGTCAGATGAGGAGAAAAGCTATTATGCAGTAGGTATTACATTCAGTTTCAAAAGAGACTTTTACACCCACTAATTTTTCATTTTCCTGTTAAAAAAAAGAAATTGGTACATATGTTCAGATATTTTAAATTAACACTACTATTGAATTCAGACTAATGTGAAATCAAAGGTTCTTTCAGGCATAATTCAAACTATTAATAACTCTACTTTTGCTGGTTGAGATAATGTCAAAGATTCATTTAAATGGCATGAGTAGCAATTTGCATTATATACAAGTATTAAAAGCAATATTCCCTTTCTTCTAACAGAATTCACATAAAGAACTGCTTCTTTTATATATTACTTCTATTTTGTAAATAACCATCCATACTTTAAATCCACGGAGCCAACTTTCTTACTGTCTTACCAATAAAAATAATGTCTTACATGTGTATAATACTTTAAAGCTGACAAAGTGTTTTTAGATCCATATGAGGTAATGTATAAATAAACTCAGTACTATACAAATATTTTTTCATAAATTTATAAATATTTTTCTGAAACACTTAACTTGTAGGTCTGATTTTAAGCATGAGTGCCTCTAAGAATCATTAAAATTCAGTTTAAAAGAACTTTCATTATATATCAAAAATCACGTGTTTATATCCTTTGTATCCTATTCATCAGAATAATTAATTATTACTGTATTTGCTCCAGAGATAATAGGCAGGTAGTGGAACCTTCTTCTTCTGGTAAGATTAAACATTTCTACCTGATTTCTCCCCCTTTTCACACTTCAATCCAATTTAGCACCTACTAAGTTCAGATATGAGTAGCCCACAGTCATTACCCTCTAAGAGTTAACAGCAAGTAGAGAAAAAAAAGATAAATGCGAGATGAATTTTTATATTGTGACATAACATGTGTGATGAGATCTATTTTTCCCCAAAGCGTTAAAAAGATGTAAGACTGCTGAGACTGAGGATGAAGGGAAATGTCTCTTTGAAAGCTATGGAAGGTGTATCATGTGGTGTGAACCTGGAAAAAATATCAGAATTTTACTTTTACATATCTAAAACACGGTTCCATGAACATCTATATTATTCCCTTTTCTTTCCACTGACCATTTATGTGCACTTACCTAATACTTTTTATGCCTCTTTACTGTAACACTTTTCCTTCACTCCTTAATTTCCTAATTCAACATACAAATGGGAATTACCCTTTTGTATGCCTGCCAAAAATGTAATTAAGGAAGGCCTGCTTTCATTCTATTATAAAATTCTATTAAGAAGAAGTTTAGAGGGCCTGTTAAATAAATCATGGTACATCAAAAATGTGTCTAAAATGCAGCCATTAAAAAGGATGAAATAGGTAACATATATTGACTTAGAAAAAATTTCATAATTAAAATGTTAAAGAAACAGAATCATGCATATGGTATGAAAGCATTATGTGCATAGATTGATATTGATGTTTATGTATATAAAGAAGGAATCTGGAAGAATAAACACCCAAACTTTATTAGTAGCTAACTTTGAGGGAAATATCACTTTCTATTTAGTATAATTCTCTAACTTTTAATTTTAAATAATTCAAACAACAAAAGTATTTATATTGAAAGAAATACGAAGTATACACCATCTATTTTCCCCATTCTAAGAATTAGAAAAATCATTGGCACTTTTTAAGTCAGTAATTTCATTCAGTAATTTTTCAAGAATGAAAAATTTAACTCAAAACAAATGTTAGAAAATGTTAAAATCGTAAGTTATATGAAAATATAAATTCAAATTCTTAAATAAAATTCCAATGAAGATAATTTTAAAAATTATGTTTATAGTAAGGCAGATTTCTAATTTTATTAGCACTAAGGCCAAAATAATTTTTTGTCAATAACCAGGAATGCTCACTATTTTCTGTCAATATACCAAAAGTATCAGCGATAATCACCTAGAGGTAAAAGACAGCAAATATAACAAACTCATGAATCTGCTTTATCATTTTTTGATGCTTTAGAAACTGAAGATAAAAATTTTTCTTTCAAAGTATAGTAGACAACATATAATGATTAAATAGAATTCATAAAATCTCAGCTGTTCATCAGAAAGTGATACAATGACCCATCACAAAGGCAACTATAGATTAGAACTAGAATGTAGCAGTTAGGAAAATAAAGGATTTCCAGACCTTATACAACTGCAATATAGCTCAGTTGGCCTCCCCAGAGCCACACAAGGCATTCTTTCCCATCACTGAGTCCCACTTGTGTCACTCAACCAGATCACCAAAAATAAATACAGATGAGGAAACTTAGCATCCTAGAGGCACCATGATTTGTCACCCACAAATCTCATGAGCAGTGAGCAAATGATAGTGTACAAACACAGCATAAGAGATCATCAGCTAAGGTAAAATAAATGCAACCTGCCTTGCTATCTTTGTGGCTCCTAGCCCACTATTTATTTTTATGTTATTATTGTTTGGTTTTTGTCTTATGTTTTTAATCTGTACCATTCTACCTCTTTTAGGCATTGAGCGGTTTGTCTTGAATTAGAAAAGAGGTGCTAGAATGAAGGAGTGAGAGGTTGACCTACATCTGAACAATTTGCATGTGATTTATCACAATTAAACAATTTGGTTAGAAATAGCTACAATTAAGCTATTATCAGAGAAGTTATTTACTAGACTAGAAATTCTAAATTTATCTTCACATACATCCTAGCCAAGAAAAGGGCCACATTTTCTGGCACTCTTATTAAGAAAAGCTAACACTGAAGTAAATTCTTCCAAATTAACATTTAGTTTACTAAATCATGATAGCTAATTATACTTATGGTTACTTTGGTGGTTTCTTCAAAAATTACAGTTTTAAAATAAGAAGAAAGCTATGAAATTATGGTAGGCTAGAGAATCTCAGTTTCTAACAATATATTGCATATATTAGTATACCTAAGAGTATATATTATATAATTATCTTCCTGATACATGGAAATAGTATATGGTAATGTCAAACTACCCTAAAATTATGAAAAAGGTAATACAAAAATATAAAATATTGAATAAATTCTATCTGCAGTAAAACATAAACTCTAAAAGATATAATAAACTGTAGTAGTATGTAATAGTATGGAAGAAAAATTCAAACTGATGACTAAACACTATGTGTTGGATGATTTCAAGTTTAACAGGTAAGTAGACATAATATTTTTCAGGTTTTCAGAATAAGCAACATCAATTCTATCTATATCTAACAAAGGGAGTGAAGTATTAAAACATAGCTAAAACAAATACAAAATATTTTATAATCAAAAAAAGGGTTCTTTTTCCTACCTTGAGGCATGTGAGTGGTTCTCTGATTAACCTTCAAGGATACCCTAAGAAACAAATGGAAAATAGATGACATAGAGGATAATAAAATAGCAGGATTTTAAGCATTATTATTTTAGCATTATTATTAACATTAAGTGTTAGTGGTCTGTTTGCTGGGGGTTAGTCTATTTACCATGGCAAGGCATCAATTGTTCCATCCACAAATGATTCTGGCAACACTGAAGGGCACACAAGTATTAGAATAAAATATATATGTGGATTGAGAACTTTTTACTGTCTGTAGTACGTGGACATTGTGATTAAGACTCTTGTAGTTCACAACTATTAGCCAATTTAGAAATTTTACTATTGACAGTTGGTAAAGGTGAAAAGAAAAATGTAAAGTCATGCCATATTACTAAAATGAAGCAAAACCACAACCTAAAACCTAGAACAACAACCTAAAAACAACAAAAAAATTTAAAAACACTTCTAGATTTAATAACATCTTTTTATATCATTAAAAATACAGGTACTAGGGCTTCCCTGGTGGCGCAGTGGTTGAGAGTCCGCCTGCCGATGCAGGGGACACAGGAAGATCCCACATGGTGCGGAGCGGCTGGGCCCATGAGCCATGGCTGCTGAGCCTGCGTGTCCAGAGCCCGTGCTGCACAACGGGAGAGGCTGCGACAGTGAGAGGCCCACGTACCACAAAAATAAAATAAAATTAAAAAAAATACAGGTACTAAAATTGTAGTCCATTTTGTGGATATGATCACAAGATTTCAGCTTGTAGTGAAATCAAGTCCTACGTTCCAGAGTTTTAAGAGAGTTATTACCTGGCATAGGGAATTACTGTAAGGATATTCTAGTGCTCTTCATTAGAAAAGAATTAATCTTAGAACTAGGAGGTAATTTAAAAATCAACTGGTCCAACATCCTCACTTTGCAAAACAAAGCAAGATCCCATGGCTAGCTCATGGCAGAACTAAGGGTAGAACTTCCATCTCCCAGACCCATCATTATCCCACAGCATTAAGTTACTTAATTCTTTGTAACTACCAAGATTGGAAAGGAGTAGAGGGAGTGGAATTGTGTATTCTTCTCTGGATAAGTTCCATCTTCTTGATGAAGCTTCATACTTCTACCTGCATAAAGGACCTACAGCATCAACATTTATTGTATCTACCTCATTCAAAACTCCATTCCTTGGTGAAGGGAGATACAGTCCTCCCTTGGTATCTACAGGGGATTAGTTCTACCCCTTCCCCATGGATACGCAAATCCCCGCATGCTCAAGTCCCTTATATAAAATGGTGCAGTGTTTGCATATAACACATACACATCCTCCAATATACTTTAAATTTTTCCTTCCTGTTTTACTGAGGTATAATTGACATATATCACTACATAAGTTTAAGGTATACAGCATAATGATTTGATTTACCTACATTATGAAATGATTTTCACAGTATGTTTAGTGAACAGCCATCATTTCATATAGACACCAAAATAAAAAAATAGAAAAAAATTTTTTTCTTTGTGATGAGAACTCTTAGGATTTACTCTCTTAATAACTTGCATGTATAACATACAGCAATGTTAATTATATTTATCAGGTTGTACATAACATCCCTAGTACTTATTTATCTTATAACTGGAAGTTTGACATTTTGACTGCCTTCCTCTAATTTCCCCTCCCTAAACCCCCCACCTCTGGTAACCATAAATCTGATCTCTTTTTCTATGAGTTTGTTTGCTTGTTTGTTTTGAAGTATAATTGACCTACAGCACTACACTAGTTCCTGGTACACAGCAAAGTGATTTGATATTTCTATACATTTCAAAATGATCACCATGATGTCTAGTTATCATCTGTCACCATACAAAGATATTACATAATTATTGACTATATTCCCCCCACAGTCCATTTTATACCTGTGACTCATTTATTTTGTATCTGGAAGTCTGTACCTCTTAATCTCCCTCACCTATTTCTCTCCTTCCGTATACTTTAAATCATCTCTAGATCATTAGAATACCTAATACAATGTAAATGCTATGTAAATAGTTGTAAATACAATGTAAATGCTACATAAATAGTTGTCTGCATAGGAAATTCAGGTTTTGCTTTTTGGAACTTTCTAGAATTTTTCTTTTTTTTGACTATTTTCCCAACTACGGTTGGTTGAATCCATGGATGCAGACCCATGGATACGGAGAACCACTGTACCAAAGAGTTAAATGACAGGGTTCTAGTCTTAAACTGCTTACAAATCAGTGAGAGAAAGTAGGAAAAAAAAAGAAATCAAGGAAAAAAGAGCTACAAAGCTGACAAAAGCAGTCATTAACACTACAGGCAGGGTATGAGAGAAACCGCACAGTAGTTACTTCACATAAAATCTGTTTTCTGGGCAGCTTTCAAAGAAAGTCTAACACTGCTCTTTAACAAATGCTCCCCCTTTCTAGGCTGATCTGTATTATTGTAGGCAGTAATGAAATCATCTGCTTTCCAGCTAGACTTCATTAAAAAAATACTTATATATTTACAATCATTTGTGATTCTTAATTAATAAAATATAATTTTTGTAACAATAACAATGGTTTATTAAACCGTTTCCTGTAAATGCTTTCAAAAGATGGACCGCAACCCCTGGCCCAGTTTGCATTGCTATTAACAGTAACCTCTATGTTTTCAGAAAGTGCAATAACAAAGTCAACATTACATAAGCATAGAGTCCACCCCTGTACTATCAAGGCCTAGAATTTCAGGAGACTGGGAATTGAGCAAGCAGCAGTGCAATAGCTGTTGGGATGTTTTCTTGTGCTATAATCTCAGGCACAGCTTGTGTGTGCTCACAGTATCAGTGTAAGATGCCGCTCCCCTTGCCGGACAAACTCAATGATTAATTCATGTTTCCTGTGCAGAATGTCAAAGGATGAATGTCATAAGTTTAAAAGTTATATCGGATATAAAAAAGACATTAAATAAAAAGTGTTTCCAAAATGTGAAATTCAAACATTTGGAGAGTTTGAAGTTTATCTAGCCAAAGCAGCTAGTGTCCCTAAGAAGATAAAGCATTAGTAAGTAATAAGATGTATTTGTTGGATTTTATTGCTCCAGTTTTTCAATTCTGCTTAAATCATGAAGAAAGAATTCTGAGAAAAAAATTTTTTTGTGAGCCAAAGTTTAAGCAACTTAACCCAAACATATTTAAGAGAAATAAAGTCACAGAAGGAATTACAAGGAAATATGTTCTTTGAAATTTCAGTAATCATTAAAGTATAAAATGTTTCTACATTTTTCTATAAGAAGCTATACGACTATAGTTCAGCACTCTTACAGTTATATAAATATAAACACACACACAGTATTGTGGATGGACACAATTATATTGTACACAAGCAAATATGGTTAAACACTGAAATACATACTTCTAATCCATCATGCATTTTATGTTCTCAAATATCCTTGACTCCAGATTAGAGTTTTGGCTTTTTAAATATCTCTAATATCAGGGTTATGTAAATAAACATGAATACAAGTTTCAAAGTGACATACATGGTACAAATCACTGCCAATTTAAGGCAAGATTACCATAGTGTGCAAGGCAAGATTTTGTAGACAGTTGGAGAAGGACTAAGAAGTAAATGTCAAATTACTATTTTTAATACAAATTAGAAACTCTCTTGTTCTCTGCTCTCTTCTTCCACTGAGAGACTACTGCTTATTAAAGATGTTACCAAAAACACTTAAAAGATATCCTGTTTTAGAAAAATGCAGTTTGAACAACCAAGAGAATTTAAAATATTGTATAAAATATTATCTAAGTTTTCATTCCCAAAGGGTTTATTTCTTTCATTAGAATAAGATGTCACAACAAGTGTATATTCCACAAAGTTGCTGAATGCATTTGAAGAAGAGCAAATTTAGACCTTAGCATTTCTACAAAAGTACATAGGAACAACCAACTTTATAATGTGTACACTTTACACCTCTAACACAAAATATGCATGCTTCTTATAATGAACATATAATTATACTTCACATATTTATTAAAATAGAATTTGATAGTATAGTATTACCTGTAGGCCAACTGGGTTAAAAGTTTTTTGATTATCTAGATAAGTCTTCTTATTTTACAGATATATAGATGAATTAAGATGTATACTACAATATTTACAATAATTAATAATAATTATTTAATAATAATTATTATTTAGGAATAGTGGGCATGAAAGCATTCACATTTTGAGCTTTGAGGCTCACTTCCAGCTCCCCTTCATATTATATGATGTCTACTAGTAGAATATTTTTACTTGAAAACCCATGTTCTTCTATATGGTCAACATAGAAGAATAACACAAGATTAAAAAATAAATCTCCATTTTAAAATACTAAATTTCTGACATTATTTGTAAAGCATAAATTTTTGTTCATAAGAAATAAATGTATTGTTTCTGCCTAGCCTTTTACATGACTTATTTTCTCTTCTATACACTATAATTGGAATAACCCAATTCTACACGTTGAATCCAAGTCCACAGTAGGGTGAGGGTTATCGTTAGTCTCTTGGGTTTGGTCTCTTTAATAATATCTAATAGTAGAAGTTGTGGTTTAATTAATGGCACACAGATCCTTCTCACAAAAGGGTGTAAGACCCAGGGCTTTTATAGTATTATAATCACCTTCACTACCTAACAGTAAGAAGGTCTAAATCATTATAATCCCACTCCTGATTTTTCAAAACCTGCAGCTTCCTTGCATGGTGATAGCATGGTTTAAGAATAGTTCCAACAGTAACTTCATGGCCAAGGATGGCTCTAGAAGTATTCTTAAGTAACCTGTAAGAACCCGGCTGAGGTCTTGTCAGTTGATCTGGGAAAAGCAGTGGTGGCATCCCAATGACAGATTGTCAGATTGTCATGTTAGATACCTTTCTGCAGTAAAAATCTCCATACACGGAAAATGTGCTGTATTTTAAAAATCACACAGTTTTAGGATGCATAATTTTTAGCTATGCTTATTACATACATGACAAAGTAAGTTTTAAATCATTTATTAAAAGGACATACACACTCTCTTTAAATATATTTTCTTTTGCAACAAATTAAATGCACAGTATTTTATTCCTAAAATATCCCAACTTTTATTTTGGGAAATACAAAATAATTAGTAATTTTAACTAAGGGAAGGTTACATCCAAAATAATAAATTCCTGTTCACACAGAGTTTATATACTACCAAAAATAATAAACTAATTTATACATAAATATGGAACATAACAGATGGCTATAAATGCCATGAAGATAAAGAAAGCAGGGAAATGGGAAAGTGAGGAGCTGGTGTTAAGATTTTAGATAAGGTGGGAAGATTAGGAAGATCAGGAAGGAAAAGAACAAAAAGAAGAAATCACACTGATTCCTGGAGGCTCTCAGCTATCACCTTGCTCTTATGGTATTAGAAACGTTTGAGCCTGAGATTTTCCTTCATGTCACCATGTGATCTTGCTGTAAAATGGGATAACAAGTACACTTTTCAAATTTTTGCAGCACATAATTGATTGCAAAAATATTATAGATAAATATCTGAAAAGAACACAGTGATTAAAGAAAATGCACCAGAAAGGAAATTAATGAGCTTCATTTAGCTTTGGACACCATCCTAGGTCATTTACACATATTAGTTAAAACTCATTATTTCCATTTATGGATAAGGAAATGGATACTTAAGAGGATTAAATGACTTCCTAACCTCAGAAAGACTATAAGGGGCAAAGGCAGCGTTTTGATTTGGGTCCCTGTCGCTCCAAAGCCCAATTCCTGCAGCTCCACCTTACTGACCCTCTGAAGATGAAACATAAGGCTCCATCCACCATCAGGTCAACTCTCTCAATCTTTAATATCTAGTATAATAACTTTAATGCTTTATGTTTCTGCCATATGTTAAAATTCTTTAAAGCATGTTCCCTAATTACTTACTGCCACTCTTACAAAAGTTATGAAGTAGGTGTTATTCAGGAAAGGGAAGACAAAACAGTTATATGATCCTTATGTAACTTCATCTCATTGCTACTGAGAAAGACGGCACTAAATCTTAAGTTAGCAGACTCTGAATCCGTTTGTTTTTCTACTGTATCATACCGCTTTAAACTTTGAGTTAGAAAAGTGAGGCAAAGGCTTTCCAAACTGGAGATGCAATTCTGTTTTTTTTTTTTTTTTTTTTCCTTGAGGTTGAACCTATGTAGTAACAAATACAAAAGAATTGAAAATCAAGTTCCCTCATTTTCTGATTTCATAAATAAATTTCAACTCTCTTTCATAAATAAGCTTATTTTACCCTTCATTTTGTTCCCTTGCCACATTCAAACAAATCAATTTCATCAATTCTAACATGGCAACATAAAAAGTTATATGTCAGACTTTATGCAATTCCACCAATGTTTTGGCATTTGCATAAAAATATGTATGATTCAGTTAATTGCTTATATTACCCATGATTATCTTAAAAGCAAATGTCATTATTAGCTATACATTATTTTTCCTCAGAATTCATCTATAGATATTATAGTCTGGGCACAATTATTTTTTTCATAGTATGATAACTGAATTTTAGATGTTCCAAAGATTAAGATTTAATAGCCTCCCAAGTTCCAGAAAGAAACTGCTCTTGTTTTATGATGAATATAAGGTAGCTTATTCTATATGGTGTCAATCTGAGTTACTTAGATAAAATCTTAGTTGCCAATAAATTTATGCCTCAGTCAATAAATCACTTGAGATGATGGAGTAACTTGGTAGCCCTGTTTTGTACACAACTAAAGAGAATGGATCAAGGACCAAGTTTGACTAACACCAACATGTGCTCCATGGCAAACTACGAACCTCATTTGTCTTGAGAGGTATATTAGTTAACTTTTGTGGAAAATAATAAACACCAGAGGAATGATGTAAATCATTGGGAAATACGAAAGTCAGAAGCAAGTGCTCAAAAGATCTTAAACCAATTTTTGGAATTGTTTGGCATCCTTCCATATACTCATATATTTTCATCAAGAGTTCATCTTTATCACTTCTTCCAGGTCTTCAGTAGTAGTGAATCACTTAATGTTCCTTAGACAGAAGACATACCCTACCTCCAAAATATGAAAAGTTTATTCTTCACTGATACTTGAATTTTAAATCCCCTTTTTGGCAAAATCTGTGAAGTTCCAATCCTCAAATGACACTCCAAAGGGGTGATTTTTTTTAACTTCTTTATTGGAGTGTAATTGCTTTACAATGGTGTGTTCGTTTCTGCTTTATAACAAAGTGAATCAGCTATACATATATATATATATATATTTGTTTTAGCAAGGAACATGCCCCTCATGTGGTTCTTCTGTCCTTTGCCCAGGACTTCTTAATCTTGAAATATTTGAAGCCTCCAATTTAGGAAAGGATCATAAACATTGCACGGATACAACAGAAAACTGGTAAAACGGCATATAGGAAGATACTTGATTACACAAAAACAAATTTTTTCTCCACAATAAATGAATTAGTGAGTTACCAAAATTCTCAAAGCCGTTGAGATCAAGGTGATTGCCCAACCTTTGCCAAAGATGGTAACACGCAGGTTGCTGAAGGTGCAGAACATGCAGTTTACTGGGAGATCTCAAACTATCTAGCCAGTGAGTTCATCTACAGATGATAGCAAAAATTTCACCCATCTCTATACTTCAAGTTCTTTAAGTATAAAGATCTATCACCACTATTCTTCCCATACCTAGCAAATGGTAGATGCCAGTTTAAAATTTCTTGACTAAATGGAAATTCTTAAATTCTTCAAATCATAGATCCAATCTTGTTACTCCTACTCAGGCTTAAATGTCTTCCCATTGGTCTTAGAATAAAAACCGACATTCTCAACAGAGTCTACAAGGACTTGCTGGTTTAGCACCCACCCACTTCTCCAGGCTTGTCGCACATGAAACTCCTACCCTACTGTTGGTGCTAACCTAGATTCTTCCAGGACCTTGCAGACACCAGCCTCCCTCTCATAGACTAAAAACATATACGTTATATAATGATTTTTTTAATACTTCAAAATACAAATGTACAGAATTATCAAGAATTATAAAACAGGTTCTAAATCTCCAACCCAGATTAAATAGGTATTACCATTTTGCCAAAGTCATCTTTTTATCTAGCTCTTGAAATTAATAAAATAGGGCATAGCTCACTCTCTCTCTTCATTCAGGGATCTGCTAAGAAAAGTCTTCCCTTACCACCCAATCTGAAGTGGCATCACTCCCTAACTCTTCCATCTTCTCGTTTTGCTTCATTTTTCATAACATTTATTACTATCTAACATATATTTATTTGCCAAAATGTTTATTATCTGTTCCCCTGTTTAGAATGTAAGCTAAATAAATATCTTATTGTAGCCGCAGGTCTACCCAACATATTTCATTTCCCCTCCATACCACCTCAGATACCAATAACAGTCTGAGGTCAGTGGGTATGTTTTCTATGTGTGACTTTTAACTTTTATAAGAATGTGTGTCTTCATAACAAAGATACTGCATAGCTCTCTTCCCTTTCTGTTTGCCCAGTTAACATTTATCCATCCTCCAAATGTCAACTGATGTGTTACTTCCTCAGACAGGTCCCCCACTACCCTGTTTATTCCTCTGCACTCCTTCTTCTCAGCAATTCTGACAGTTAACATTTTACTTTTGTTTGTGTGAATATTGAATAATCTGCCTCTCTCTGCCACTAAACTGTAAGTAAGCTCTGTGAGGTGGGGTCAATTCTTTGTTTTGCTTATCATCCCTGGCGTGTAGTAAGTGCTCGGGAAACACTAGTGAATGAATGAATTGGGCTACAACATCATTCAGAGGAAATGATTCCTATCTGTACTCCCACACATAGAAACACATACTTATGAAAGCCCAGAATCAGTCATTTCCTTGGCCAGATTTTCCTTCTCCATTTTCCTGTAAATGAAGTTGGTTTCCCTAGCTAACTTGAAACAAGGATAAAAAGGGAACTATTTCTATTTGTCATACAGATATTTTTCCCTGAAATTTTTTATGATATGTCTGGAGAGCCTCCCATTCATCTCTGTGAACTGGCCAGTGCACATATTGTCTCATATTTTAAGACAAACAATTTTATTTCAACACATTCCAAAACTAGGAGTCACCAGATAATATTCAGACACCAAAGAGAAAACTACTTTGCACTATTTACTGATGTTTTGGTGAATCAAGTGGAAATATTTCATATAGCTGTCTCATGATTCTCAAAACATTCCATGTAAAATATGAGATCCAGTTCACCTAAGTTCCAGCTTGAAAGCTCATGTATTATTGGATCAAATGACACGGCATTTGTATTTTGAAACTGACCCTTTTCTTCCTCTGTCTCTTTCTTCTCACATTCTTTACAATGTGCACACACACACACCTTGATCAAGAATTTAGACTCAGACAATATGGAAATACTGTATTAGCATAGAGTCATTTCTGTTTAGTTTTACAAAAGAAACATACAAGTAAAATTCAAGAGAACAAAATTTTTTGACTGAGGACTCTGAAAATCTATTGCCATATTAAAGTGGATTTTAATAGAAATTTTCTCCGGGCTAAATAGAGCTCTTATAGCTAATTTCACTGAAGGCAAAGTTATATCTTCAGTTTATGACTAAGAAGACCAGAAAAGTAGTATGAATTATGTTATAAAAACTACCTTGAAACACTTACTTCTGTTAGATGTTCTGCAACCATATAAAGGCACAGCATGTTGATGAGATGAATAAATAGTACTTACATTGCACCGATAATCAAGTCAATATGTGTTCTTTTAAATATGGGCAAAGACAAATAAACACAAAATATATATAACTTTGATGTATGATACATAATAATAATTCATGACAAAACCCCCAAATTTAGATATTTAGAGGCAATTTGCAAAAAAAACAAAAGCTTGTTTTCTCTGAAGTCATTAATGCAGTGATCATTTAAATATACATTTTTATGGAAAATGTATTTAGTGTTTCTGGCATTTAGACAGATGTCTGAAACTCTAATTCCTATAGCAACCTGACAACATGAATTAATTATGTGGACTGGGGTGGACATTATGAGGCTGGAGAGTACATGTCAGAAGTTGATGACTTTTGCTGTAAAAAAGATGAAAACCTTTCCTATATGTGCCTACTTATCCCCATTTGCAGCAATACTTTTAAAATTAATTAATTCATCTTATATAGTGTTTGATTATGTGCTAGTTACTGTTTAAGTTGTCCCCAGATTGCAAAGAGTAATAATAAAACTGCGTTTCTGTTTCAAGACTCCTATCATCTGGACAAACACATAATTGGAAAAAATTATAATCAAGAAAAATAAGAGCAATGACAGACAGTGGTAGAAATATGCACAGGATACTACAGGAACATGGATTAGAGTCATCATCTCTCACTGGAGTCAGGACGAGGTACAGACTAGGCTGGCTCCACAAGGACAGGAAAGAATTAACTGGAATTGAAATTGGCAAAAAGTTGGAGGTGTGAAGAGAAAGCCTCCAGACACAGAGGTCAGCATAAGCAAAAGCCCAGAAAGAAGAAACAGTATGGTTAAGAAAGAAAAGACTATCACTGAAGCATTACATAGAATATGAGGCAGGGAGTGGATGGAGATGAAATTGGAGAATTTGACGAACGCCAGATCATGGATGAACTTGTGTCCTACAAAGGGGTTTATCCTAATCAACATGGCAAGTGAATTTACTCTTATTGCCAAAGCTTTTATGACGTAACTGGGTGGCTTGGTTTCTGTTTTCAGAAGGATTCTGGATGAATATTAGGATTTATTAAATTTGAATATTTTAGTTACTAAAAGTTCCATAGTTGCAACGGAGTCATGGCGTTGATGGCATATTTGCTATTCCTGTTATACATAGTTGATGCCCTTCAGTGTATGTGAGGGGTAATATGTTAAGATTTTTATTTAATTGTAGATTGCTCAGGCAAGAATTGGAATGGTGAAACAAATTAAGAGGGTTTTGTAACAGTTCAAAAGAGGGATGATGAGAGTCCTAAACCAGAGCAGTGGGAATACACAGGGAGAGGAAGGAAAGTTTCAAGAAATATTTAAGAATTCCCTGGCAGTCCAGTGGTTAGGACTCCACGCTCTCACTGCTTAGGGCCTGGGTTTAATCCCTGGTCAGGGAACTAAAATCCCACAAGCTGCTTGACACAGCCAAAAAAAAAAAAAAACGAAAAAAAAAACAAGAAAGAAAGAAATATTTAGAAGGTCATATTAGAAGGGGTCAGGTATGGGAGATGATGTTGAAGGAGTCACAGGTGACTTAAATTTCAGCTTGGAAACTGGTTCATTCCGATGCCATCACCTTGGATAGCAGGTGTTAGAGTTACAGCAGATTGGAAGAGGAAATGCTGAGATGTGGCTTCGAAATTTAAGATACTGGTAGAGCCACCTAGAGGGCAGTGAATATGTGACTCAGGTGAGAAGTCATTTCGCTGGAGATAAAAATTGGGGAAACTCCTACTAGTAAGAGTTGAAATTATGAGAATCAGTTTGCTACCTAGAAACACTATGTATAGTGTAGGGACAAGAAATTCAAGAATGATAGATAATAGTGTTCCTGGACACAGAGAGGAGGAATAGTGAAAAATTAGAAGGAGAAGAACGGGAAGAGTCACAGAAGTCAATAAAGTTTCAAACAGCATGGTGGTCCAAGTCAAATGCATCGAGAAGTCCAATAAAGTAAGAACTACATGTGTCCCTTGGATCTGCAACTAAACCTCATCAGGTGTTCATAGTAGCGGAGTAGTTTCAGTAGCATCATAAAGGCAGAAATTATATTTTAAAATTACCTGATAAAGGTTTTCTTATGTTTATTGAATAAATAAAAGCAAGGTTATGATTTCTTCCTTGTACATATAACATAAAAATGAAATACTAATTCAAAAATAGGTCATTTCTATATTATTTTAAATATATAGAAGGATGAATCACATTTTAATTAAAATACATGTGAGCTTCAGAATGCCTATAATCTAATGGGTTAGACACTAGATATAAAGGTGTTCTATAAGGGAAAACTATTATGCATTTATTTGTTATTTATACCTATTGTTATTTCCTTCATTATCACTGTCTTTTGAAAATATTTCTCTACATTATTATTTCTCAAAGAAGCATACATGATTTATTAATCTATATTACTTAAAAAGGAATCTTTTAAAATAAATTAGTAGTTGGAGATATTTTACACTACAAGAAATTCTCTTTGAAATATTATTTAAACACGGGCAAAACATGTAGGGCTTTGCTTTTGTGATAAAGCGTTAATCACAAGTAAAAATGTGGGAAGAAACTCAGGACGTTAGGTTAGTCTACATCCAAAAATCATAGGGTGGTATGTCACTGTCCTAAAGAATGGAGTCTCTTAACATCCTGTCCAGTAGAGAACTCTCCAAATATTAGGGACCCTCATAGCATGACTGTGAGAAGAAAACCCTAGATTGGTGATTTCTAATCCACAAAGTACACAGGACCTACCCAGGAGTCTTTTCAAAATATACATGCCAACGCTCCACTCTAGACCTACTGAAGCAGAATATCCAGGAATGGGTCCAAGGCACGTGCATTCTGAAAGGTCCCCAGGGTGATTCTGATGCTCAGATGGGGATAAGAATTACTGTCCTACATGGGAGTGAGGATTGCTCAGCCCACAGACCATGGCCCCCATTCTTGATTTAGTCTACTTCAATAAATGTCATGATGTAGACACAATTACTCCTGAAGTTCCTTCATCCACCAGAAAAATGAAACTTTTCATCTGTACTAGAAAAGCTTCAAGGTGGGCAATAGATTGATACGGGTTTTCCACTGTTCCACTGGGGCATGGAAAGAGACCCCAGGAATGCCTCTGCTAGGTTTTAGGTACTTTTTCTAAAATTTCAGTTTATGACTCTCTAAGTTCTTCAGTTACATCAATATTAAAAGGATGGTACACTCAGATAACAAAAAAATTACACAATTTTACAAGTTGAACTTGGAGTAATTGAATTTTGTTAATTATTTGTTAATATTTGTTAATCAGCTATTTAGATGCATAATACAATTGTATAAACTATACAAAAGTATATAGTAACACAATTTCAAAAATAAGAATATTGGATATCACATGCATGATTTGATGTAAATTGGCTAAGGGGACTTTCCTGGAGGTCCAGTGGTTGAGACTCTGTGCTTCCACTGCAGGGGACTCTGGTTCCATCCCTGGTCGGGGAAATAAGATCTTGCATGCCCCGGCCAAAAATAAGTATATAGATTTTTTTTAAATGGCTAAAATATTTAAATGGTTTGTTAATTATGCCTGTTTTTTAGCTACACTCTCCCTTTTTCAAATAGAATGGAAGCTGAAATGAGTAGAGATGAACACACCCAGCTGCATGCCCCCTAGCCTCTCCTTCCCTTCCTCACTTACACTCCCCATGTACTCCCAGACATCCCTTTGCCTTCAAATGCGGAGGGCTACTACTGTGCCCTTAGGAGCAGTGACTGGCGAAAATGTGTGTGTGTACATGTATGCACACAGTAGGGCACATTTTCCTGCTTGATTAAGGAAAGCTGAAGCAGTTCAGGTAATCATAGATGGGATGAACTGCTTAGAATATATTATTACAGAGAGAGAGAGAGAGAGAGAGTGCAAGCTTGTAATATGTTGGTGCTTTTGCTGATCCATTATATGTTCTAAGATTTTCACAAATGTAATCACTATCAGTATTATTTTTACCATGCTTACTTCACAAACTGTTTAACCCTTTCCCCACTGGTAAAGGAGAAAGAAAAATATTTATAATGTAGGCATCATTAAGAAATGATAGACAGGGAGCTGGGAGAGCTGCTAAACGGTAGACACTGCCTCATTCAGGGAGTCAAAGCACATCACCCGATAAAGTAATGTTCCACTTTTTTGGTTGGATGCAAATGGCAGGAATAGACAGTTGTGCAGCTTTTTTGAAATATCCATCCTATTTCTGCCCCAGCATCCTACCCACACCCTCAAGAACTACCACTCTAAGGAACCCAATCCCTCCCAGAGTTATCTGTTCTCACACATAAAATTGTCTAAGTCATTAATTGATTCTTGTCTGGTGTTCTTGATCTAGACCACAGTTCTGAGGACCTTGAAAACAGAAATCAGCAAAGATGAAAATGATAGGCTGAGAATATTTTAGACTTCTTTGACCAAAAAAAAGGGTTGGATTTACTTAAACGTGTATAATGTGTTCTCCAGTGAGAGCAGAATAAAAAGAAACTGTATGAAATTTCAGGAGGAACAATTTAGGTTTTACATAAAAAGTGATCAAGACTTGCAACTAGATTTTAAATATCTATAAGCCCATTCTCATTGGTTTTATCAATGGAACCATCCTTTTGCTTGCTTTGATTCCAGACTCATTAGCCTCCTTTCAGCTTCTTAACATAAACTACTTACTCTAAGCCCAGACTTCTGAATATGCTATTCACTTTTTCAGGTAGTCAGTCACAGCTAATTCATTTACCCAACAGATATTTACTAAGTGCAGTGACCCTCTGTATCCCCGGGTTCTGCATCTGTGGGCTCAACCAACTGTGGACTGCATAGTATGCTTACGATTCTGGAATCCATGGATGCAGAATCGGCCCATGCAGAACCCGTGGATACGGGGGTGACTAAGGGACCAAAACATCCGTGGATTTTGGTATCCATGGTGGATCTTGAAACCAATCTCCAGTGGATACTGAGGGACGTCTGTACCTATTATATGACAGGCATGTTTCTAGGCACTGGGCTTATGTCAGTGTAAAAAAATAGAAGCACCCCTGCCATCATGGGCTTATATTCTATAAAGAGTGGTGGAATTACTTCAGGATTTCCCAACCTTGGCACAATGGGCATTTTGACCTAGATATTTCTTTATTGTGGGGTCCTATACTATGTGTTGTAGAACGTTAAGCAGTATCGTGGCCCCTACCCATTACATGACAGTAGCACTCCCTCAGTTGGGACAACTCAAAAAATCTCCAGATATTGCCAATTGTCTCTTGGGAGGAGCAAAATCACCCTCAGTTGAGAGTAGCAACTGTTATAGTTGTGATCAGTAGCAACTGTTAGTTAGTAGCAACTGTTATAGTTAGTAGCAACTGTTATAGTTGTGATTTTATATTTATTGTAGTAATTATTAGAATACTGTCTTCTCCCACAAGATGATATCTTCCCCACAGAACACACAATATCTGTTTTTCTTCTCACCATATCTCTAGCTTTTTGGGCAATGACTAGTATATAGTAGGCCCTAAATAAATACTTGTCTGAATGATTCAACGAATACTCAAGTAGCTCTCTTTTCTTAAATCTGAGTTAGACATTTTTATGTTTCATTAGCTCTTTCTGCTTACCCTTCAGCATACTTATACTGCGTTATAATTGCCTACCTCTTTGGTCTGTCCCATCTCTCTCTCATCCACCATACTGAACATTCCTTAAGGGCTGAGAATGTGTCACATTCATCTTTACACCCTCACTTCCTAGCACAGTACTTGACAGATAAATACCTAATGACTGGATGAATAGCAATACTAATAATTACTAAGTATTCAGCAAGGGGTAGGTATCAAGCTAGTTCATTTCTGCTATACATATCCTCTTTCACCAATACATGAAATTTGGAAAAAAATGATATCTCCATTCTCACAGAGCAGGAACCTTAGAGATTAAATAACTGGCCCTAGGCATAATGTGGTAGAGTTAGAATCTGAACTTTCTAGATCTTATTCTAAAGCCCAAAGCATTACCCTGACTACACAGGGAGAAATTTCTTGGCTTTGTCTATGAGAACCAGTGAGTGAGTTAGGAAATGGCAAATTAAGAACAACGCGATATCTTTCAAATCAGAGATGAATAACATTTCAAATCACTATCTGGACCCAAACAGCTTAAGAAGAAATAAACAAATCACTTTGTAGATGAGAGGATGTCCTGTTACCTAGGTGTTTTTGGGTGACCAGAATTTTATTTGAAACTGAATATACAGTGCATGAACACTGACAATGAAATGTCAATTTGGTCAAAATTAAATTTTTTAGCCAAATTTATGTTTGTTTAGCTAATAATATTCCTGCCATGTAGCACTTTATTGTGGACTCAATAGTAAGTTTTCAATATAAAATTAGTTTTTTAATCTTAAGACGTTTGTTTTTATTCCTCTTCAGCAGACTTAGATTTTAAGAAATAACATGGTTTTGGAATCCAGCACTCAATAATAGATTAAAAAGCTCACACATTACACTCTAATCATTAATTTAGAAGTAGTTTTCTCATTATGTTGTCCACAATTGCAGGTTTTCTAGTGACAGATTTTATAATTATTTTTAATATGCATTCACCTCTCCTCCAGCTACTGATTAAAATAATAAATGTGTATATCAGACAAAATTTTTATCAATTTTATAAGAGAAGAAAAGACAAGAAATAACACAATTTCTGTCTACAGGAAATTTATTAAAAGGTAGAATTTAAAACATACTTGACTTTTTGAACATTAGAAGAAAATTATCACAGAACAAAGCAGGTCATATAACAGCAATGACAATGTCTCAAATGTGGGCTGCATCACTTTTAGAGCATACTCATTTACTTCCTACAGAGCCCTCACAATTCTGGAAGGTAGGTTTGGTAACAATTATTATTTTACATGTTGTTGCTGAAATCTGAGATTTATATGATTCGAAACAGATTTCCAAGTTCACTGAGAGTGTAAATGGACTAACTTGAAGCAATGCACATCTGAATGTTGGTTCCAACCTAACATTACTAGACCTGCTGCTTACTTAAATAGGTGATTATATAGATGGTAACGAAGAAAAATGGGAAGACTTAAGGGTTATTAGGTTAACATACTATTCAAGTTCCAGCCTTAAGATGTTGTTGTACATTTTTGGTATTTATTCATATTCTTTTTTCTTGAAATATAAGTATTCAATTCCATGACTGGTTTTGAAATTACTAAATAATGTTTGTTCTTAATTATTACATGGTATAAGTTTGACAATTTTATTTGACAAAAATCAATGATTCTATTGCAAAGTAACTCATGCTTCCCACCAGAAATGCATTTATAAAACTAAAGTTCTTCTAACTTAAGATCCTACCCTTTCTCTTCTGAAGGGACGTTTTTTTCACGTTATGATAGTAAATTTTACTGCAATCTACCCATTGCTCCGGTTTCATCTACTTTTTATTAAGTGATTATCTGCACAAATTGTTTCAACTATTTTCACTGCCTGGAGCAGCGGTTTTCAACTTGAATCTGCTCAGCATGCAACAGAGGGCAAATTTATCTAGAGAGTTTTCTCCCATTAGAAAGCGGTGCCAAAACTGCCTAGTTACAAAGCCAGGACTTAATGTAAGTTCCTGGTCTCTGAACTTCCAAAGGCTTTTGTATACCTTATCACTCATTTAGCATTCATGTATGTAAGAGTTTAATAAATTGGTTAAGTTTTCAAGGATTTAATACTATTTCTCAACATAAAATATAAGCCGTCAAGGTTAGAAATCTTGTTATGTGTCCTTTCTTTGTAACAAGACTGAGTGCTAATGAATGTAGTTGGTGCTCAGTAAATATTTGTTAAGAAGATTAGCCAATTTGACCATAAACTGATTTAACCAAAATAAGCTTAAACTATCCCACTTAAGATCAGAACCAGAATGAAAATGATCAAAGCATTGCATTGTTCGCTACGAGTGGAGTTCAGTTTAATTCAAATCACTAAAACAAACCTAATAAATTCAACTCAAATAGATTGGAATCAAATAAGTATTTACCAAAACATACTACCTTAGGACATAAGAGAAACAGTGAGATGGAAAATGAGAGTCTGAGACTCTCACAACATCCAGTTCCCCCTGAATGTGCTTAGCAGCAACAATGGCAGGATGGAATTCCATCCAGGGTAATTCTATTCAAGGAAGAGCTCCCCACTAATATCCCTTTAATAGCCTTTGCAAAAATTATGAGAAAAATGATGTTTGATTTTATTCTCACCCTAAATTCAAACAAAACACTTCTCTCTTTGTTCTTTTTTCTTGTTTGGGAAGGAAAATTAGGGGAAAATGTTGACAGAAAGAAAAAAAGATTTGAAGTCAGGAAAAAATAAGTACTGTATCATTCTTTTAAGTTCTCATGTTCCCTTAACTTGTTTACATGCATGCATGCGTGTTCACACACACAATATATTCATCTGATATATACGTATATATATCATTGATACATATTTGATAAACATTGCCAAAATATTGCTTTGAGCATTGTCTGAGTTATAGGCTAGATAAGTGGAAAATATATGAATCTACTCAAAACATTTAAGACTGCAAAAAGGCCTTTTTATTGATGATTTAATATCTAATATTCCAATCTCTGTATCTTCTCCAATAGTTAAAATACAGAAACAGATATTATGAAAGAGTGCATAATCCCCAAATTTTGTATTTATCATGTACTTAATATATGTTCACTTTCTCTTTAAGTATTGATTAAATTGTTTCAAGAATTAGTTTGCATTCCAACACTAATGGGAAGCAAAATGGGGAAACATCATGGCCCAAAAAAAAAAAAATGCTCTCTTGAAATTAAATTTAGAGCTTAGATTAGCCAGTTAAATGCAAATAACTTATTTATATATAGATATAGACATATAGATATAGATATCTGAATATCTAGATATGCTTTGTATTCTAAGAATAATTACATATACACAGGTTATATAACTAGTATACACTGAATCAGCTACTTCTAGCGTTTTTGTTTTGTATTCTGAGAAAAATGAAAATAAAAGCATTACAAAACAGAACCCCCAAGAGGAGTCTTCACTGGTTATTTTGTTTAAATCCTTACTTTAGAAATGAAGAAACTGGGATCCAGACAGTTTGACTTCTTTTTGAAATCTGAAATATAAATCACTTTGTGGATTCCACTTCTAATAAGTGAGGAGTCCTGTTGGCAATTCTCTAAAAGTGGTATTATTTACAGCACCCATTTCACTGAAAGAGATGTCCTTTGTCTATCTGGCAACTTGTTTTCCAGAGTCATAAGGTTTCACCGGTGTTCACCCCTGTCTGTAGTTTCTGCTTTGTTGCTGTGCCTGTTCTTCAAAGGCTTTTGCTCAAATGCTACTCCTTCTTAATGATGTCTTCTTTGGTCATCCCAGCTGGAAGTGATCTTTACCTCCTCTGATCCACTAGAGCAATTATCACATCCTGTCTTGTAATTCAACATGGCACAGTGGAAGTGAGTGGATGGACTCTGGAGTTAAGCAGATAGGGGATTGAATTTTGGTTTTGCTGCTTACAAGCAAACAAAACATGGGCTAAGTCAGCTTCTCTGACCCATAGTTATGGACAATTATAACTACCTTTACTGTATTTGTTTTTACCCTTCCTGCAATATGGTAACCAAACATATTAATTAGCTAGATAAGTTTTAAATCAATATGTCATATATACTTACCAAATATTTACTAAATATCTTGAACATGCCAAACCCCAACTAGACTTCTTTGAAATTTGAAAGTTACATGGTCATTTGTATAACAGTATTTCTTTTTTTTTTTTTTTTTTTTTTTTGCAGTACGCGGGCCTCTCACTGTTGTGCCCTCTCCCGTTGCAGGGCACAGGCTCACAAGCCCAGCCGCTCCGCGGCATGTGGGATCTTCCCGGACCGGGGCACGAACCCGTGTCCCCTGCATCGGCAGGCGGACTCTCAACCACTGCGCCACCAGGGAAGCCCTGTATAACTGTATTTCTTGTCTCCCTAACAAGAATATTCACATCTTCAAAACAGGGACTATAGATATTATCATATATTATTTTATGTTGCATAGTGCTACAGTAAGTATTTGACAAATAGTTGAAAAAATGAATGAGAAATCTAATTGATTATTGCTCTTATTGGTAAGTTGATTGGCAAGTTGTCAGAAAGTGTTATAAACTGATGAATAGCTAAGTACTCACTCTACACAAGAATAAACTATTTTTGTTGCTAATGTTATCTATCTAAAAATGAAAAATAGATTTGTTCTCTAGATGTAATGAATGTATACCTTTTCACCAAGAAATATACATTTGGTTCGTTAATATATTTCACAGGAAATTTTATTAAATGGAATTAAGCTTTTATTAAAATTTCTACATGGATTGAATGGTTGACAATATAAATATACCTAAGCCCTCTGCAAAAATTGTTCAATCAATGGGAGAAAACATGATTTCTACTTATTAAATATACCTATGATTTATTTTTCTCATATCAGCATATTATAACTCCTTCAACACCCAAAGCCATCAAATAACTATGGATAAATTACAAATGTCTGCCAGAGCATGGCACAATGCTTTGCATACTTAAATGCTTCAACACTCACACCCTACAGCTATAAAGCAGTATAGTCAACATAAGCAAATCCATCTTTATTTTATTCTCTAAAAGGTTAATGCTCAAAGAGTCCTTTGTTTTATGACAAGTGTAACGTGAGGACCCTCCAACCCTGATTTATCATTGCTCCTTTTTTTTTCTCTTTCTTTTCTCATGTTATTTTTTAAGTGCTTGCGATCCACATTGGATAAAAAAGACATTTGAGGTCGAGAACTGTGGAGATTCAGGGTGGGAGGGATAGGGCTATTTTGAATCTTGTGACAGTGAGGTTTCGTTCACTAAGGAGCTCTCTGTGGGTTTCTGGCATTGTAAGTGTTTTGTCTGCTTGCAAGCGAGCAGCTGATGGATGGGGAAAATGTTCATTGATTTGTAGTGCCTGCACTGCAGCCAACCAGCACTAGAATGAGGTGGCACCATCATGAATCTCTCAACTATGCATATTTATATGCAGCTGCTGTACTTTTAAACCTCCAGTGAATACAAAGTACTTGTGTGGCCACCAGTTCACACAATGCGGTCCTGCCGCATGCTCTGATTTAACTACTGTATGGAAGAATAGACTTGGAGGGGCTCGGTGGGATATAGAAAGGAGAGGTAAGCATGGAGAGAGAAAAGACTCCTGCACAATTCCTTTTTCTTAGATAGTCAAGAGAATGAAATGAATGTGGGAACAAGTAGGGGACATTCTAATAAATGCATTATGTGCTTGAATCTCAAGTTTTAAAATTGATTAATGGAAATGAAATCCTTTTAAAGATGGTGTTTTCAGCGAGCAAGGCTTTGAGACTACATGATAATGATGTGGTTAAAATATGCTGGCACCATTGAAATCATCATAGCACTGAGCTGCATGCATGAGAAAGTCCCTCCCTTGGGTAAACCATAGCTTCATATAGAGAAATAGATGAGATGCTATACTTGGGTGGGGGTAGGGAGGGGTGAGGAGGAAAGGAGAAATAAAGAATCTGTAATAGCACTGGAAAGAAAATTTAAGTGAAGTGAAAATATGACATTATTAACAAACACAGTCGAAAGAATTCATTTTAGAATAGAAAATGGAGAATGAGGGCTGCTTCAGAAGCATGAAAGCTATAGGCTGAGGTTTGAGAGCTGAAAGCTTAGAAGAAATGAGGAAGTGTAATGTGAGCAGGAAAATGAAATTAAAGGAATAAAAGAAACAAAGAGAAAGGAATTGTCAAAGTGAGAATCCTCTCTTACAAGGAACATAAAATACTTACTTGAGATATGCACCCATATATTTAGAATTATAGATTCTAAATAGTTTTATAGAAATCTTGTAATTTTATTAGACTGCAAAGTTTGAGGCACAGTAAATTTGTAAGGTTGGAGATTTTTAGACTTGATTGGTAAATTTCATTTTCCCAGCATTAGAAAGAAAGAATTAGAGAGATAAGAGAGGAATGGGGGAAATTGAAAATCATAGGAACCAACACCTACTAGGAAATCATTCTCATCCTTAAAGTTCTGAAGGCCAAATTCAGGTAAATGCTATTGACAACGATAGTCCCACAGAGCATCTGACAGTTCATTTTATTATAAGATTAGGGATCAGCTCCAATATAAACTGTATCAAAGCAACATCAAATGAAAAGTCAAATTCAATATCTGGGTACAGTTTGATTCCATTATCAAAAATAAGCTTTATGCTTTTCCAAGTAGAGTTAAAGCACTAATTCAGCCCAAATTGCAGCTGCTCTTTTGAAGAGAACATAAAATGGCCTTCTTCCAAATAATTCTTTGAGTTTTCTAGGCAGGGTATCAAACCTTATCTCCCATGGGTGTAGAGAAGATGGATTGAATCTTGAAAGTTATAATGCCAGGGCATATTCAATGTTGGTATTATATTCTAATATTTAGCCTTTAGTAAACATGCCCAGATTTTTAAAACAATACACAAAACCTCAACGTTGATTAGGAGTTTCTCTCATCTGGCACAGAAACACCCTACAATACAGTAACATTAGATTCTGGGCTAGCAATGTACTCCACCCAGTGGTGTGTCAGAGTAAAAATGCCTTTATAAAGGCTAAGTCTGACCTAATTTCCTTCTATGTTTCAGTCCCTAGGGTGGTAAAATGTTAGATAAGTACATGAAATGTAACATGAACTTTACTCTTCATAATGACGAAATAGGAACACACATTATCTTTTTTGAAAAGATCATGTCTTCTAACTTTTCAACTAAAAACAAGTAAAATCTTTAATGCAGCTTTCACAGAAGGATTATAAATAACCAATGTGTGTTTATATATTGTATTGATAAAAGTGACACTCTGAGGTCTTATAAGAAAGCACTAAGTTGTTATGATTTACACTGATAAATGATAAACACCATTTTCCTGATGGCGAAACCAAATCTTAATGCTAAGCAAACAAACAAACGAAAAAGGCAAAGCAAACCACTGACGACTATGAGAATGCATGGAGAATGGGCTCCGCAGACTAACCCTGCTATCTGGTTTACTTATCTAACCAGAACATCTGGCCCAATCCTGTTGAAATATCTAAAACTCTGTTCAGTTATGCCCTTGTCCTAGTTGGCAGAGAATAGATGAAGTAAATGGAATCTTTCCTTTGTAATTTATCTTTATGATGAACAAAGATTATTAGACATCAAAGATATTGTGACTTGGATGGACAACACTCTCAGGTTAGGTCTCCTCCAGGAAATTACATCGAAAAAATTCTGGTGATCATTCACTTCTTACAAAAATTGAGCAGAAATAAAAACTAAATTAGAGTTTGGATGTCTAATACTGGCTTGGAATTTTCCCCTATTAAACATGGAGGCATATGAAAGCCCATGTTTCCATTTAACAGATGAAGAGAATGTAGGAAAAAAATGGTTCAGGCTATATGGCTAGCCAACATTTTAGAGTTTAAACAAAAATTCAGATAATATTAATGAAATAAATACATGGTGGGAAGCAACTCTGGATTATGTCAAAAGACAATTTATTATTCTTATTCTAAACTTGCCATTAAAAAGATACTTGATATTAAGCAAGTCACAGTACTTTTGAACCAAAATTTCTTTACATATTAAAAACTATACCACTAAAACTAGTTAACGTTGCCAAGGAAGATGAGGATTAATAATTCCTAACTTTGTTTACATTATGAAACTTTGGAGAACCTGATGAAATCCATGAACGCCTCCCTAGTAAAGTGTACATATCCACAGACCCACAATGATTTGCATATAATTTTAAGATTTCAAGAATCCCCTGAAAGGTATTCATAGACTTATACAGAGGCTATGAACTTCATGTAAAAAAGCTGTGAATAATGATGTATTAATTTGTATATCTCAACTAATAGACTAAATCATTTATTTCTGTCCTCAAGTCTCAAGCAAGGTATCTGGCCCAGAGCTGGTACTCAATAAATTTGGGGCATATAAATGTTTTCTCAAATTTTTTTTTGTTGTTGTTTGTTTGTTTTTTTATTAAAGCTCTGAGCTAAGGACTTTAAAACCACAATTTGTCTGAAAAATTTGAGTTAAAATGAAAGGTAGAAACCAGGAGCCACATTTAATTTACCTAATTCAATGAACGTTCAGACTCTCCTGTAGTGCAATTAGGCAAAAAGAGAACATTGGAAAAAATAGTCATGTGTATGGAAATGTGGAGTAGGTGGCATCTTTACTGAATTTTATATTGTCATCTCTTTAGTTTTTATATAATGAAAGTTTCATAATCTTCCCATTGCAAAAAAATACTATATAATTACTCTATCATCAGCTCATGGAATACAAAAGAGTTTTTCTTATGCAACTCTCAATAAAAGGCAATGTAGAATGCTATAGTCATTGTTCATTAAATAATTGTCTCATGTGTTGCATATGAAATCATCTGTAGTATCACATTTATAGCTATACCAATGTGACTCTCATCAAACACACAGTCCTGTCACTGCAGCAAAGCAGAAAACCAGATACAATCAAAGCCCATTATAAAGAACTTCACAATTACATTGGACCCAGTTACACCCAGGGTCAAATGATTTCCCCAAGTACAGTTTAATATCATTACTATTATCCAGAAAGCCCAAAGAGTTGGTACTACTCTTGTAACATTGTATCATGATTACATTGCATGATCCAGGCAGTTCTTCAAAGATTTAGCTTAACCACGGAGAGAAGACATTTGTAGAAATGAGTATAAATTATGGATAGGTCTAACCTTGGAGAAGTTACCTAGTTTTTCTGAGAGTGGCTTCTGCTTACACAAAATGCCCAAGATAACAGTAGTTGTGTAACTGTAAAGTGTATAGCAATGTGCCTGGTACAAAGCAAATATTGAAAACATGGTAACTGCTACATTACTATTCTTAGCATCATTATTACAATCACACAACTAATTAAGCATTATCCAGCAGAACTTAATCACTAAAATTCTCCTTTCTTCTTTTGGTAAAATTAAAAACTCTAAAACAATTTTTCTAACAGACACTGCTTATTGTAAATCTGGAACATCTATTAACCAAACTAATGTCTCAAGAATAATTCTTACATGACCAAATTTTGTTGCAAAGTTGCTTAAAATCTTATATAATATCTTCTTGCCTACAATGTTTGTTTCTAAAAGAAGTGATGGGGATAAAAGTCATTATCAGGGGGTCTTTGCACCAAGAACATTGTTTAAAACAATTGGTCCCTTAAATACTGTTTAAAATGTGTACATTATTAGTATAACTATAGTGTTTACTTCCTTTGAACCAGGATCTGATGACAATGATCTTATCTCAAATCAATAATTGTGCAAATAATTGTTTACTACTTGTAACTACTAAGCAATATACCAGGGCATTTTTGACACATTCAAAACTCTGAAGTAAATGCAATTTTGTTTGCGTATATCACTGAAAGTATTGCATGTATCAGTGGAAGGCATCTGTTGAATAGCCAAACATCTGTATGTCAATGGATATTTAAATATTCTTGGAGATGCATGAGTACCTCTTAAGTAAAATAATTTTATTGATTCTGCTTTAGTCTTATTTATAGTCAAGAACTGTAACAAAATAGTGGTTGGACACCTTGTTATCTTTCAAAAGATGGAAAGATCTTGTAGTTTTTCTTTTGTTTAATATTAACATCTGTTATGTATGACTCTCTTATGGTATTTTTCATTTTTTGGGTTGGAGTAAAAACTGACAAAATTTGCTTTAACTTCAATGAATTAAGGTGTTTCCATTGCAAAAGAACAATTTTGCTGATTAATTCCTCCATGGAGTTGCTTTGGAAGATATAGGAATATTAGCAGAGGATGGATTCAGGAGATAGAAACATTATCAGAGGCTATAAAATGACTCACTGATAAACTCACACTGTGCCCTGCTCCAGGGCAATCATAATTTGGTCATTTTTCAAATTAGTTGAATTCTCCTGACTTTTGCTTTGCCTCCAATAGCAGAAGGTGAGGAACCCTGAAATAAGGACAAAGGTGGCTCTATGTGTTTACACATATTATGAAGGGAAATCAAAGACTACATTTATATCTAAATTGAAAATTGGTTTGGTAGAGTAATCTTGGCCTGGTAAATGAAGACAGGCTTGAATTTCTTTCCCAGCCTCCAGTCATCTCAGAGATTCACACTGACAGCCCGAGGCAGAGCATTCCCTCTCTGTCTCTATTTCACCACGTAAAAATGTAAGACCAATGCTTTCACAATAATTTTGTGAAAATGGTTGTCAATGTGCAATATGTAAACACACAGTATCAGTCTTAAAGGATATATGAATAACCTCTGAATTACTACACTGCATCTATTTTGCAATCGAAGGAGACGATAAGTAATTCACCTACCAGCTGAACAGAAAAACTACCAGCCAAATGCAATGTAGTCAGTTATATAACCTATTCTTTTCCTTTGTACTTTGTAGAGAATTGCAGAGACTCGCTGCTTATTTTGTCAGTTTGGATGAGACTTCAGTCCAACAATTCAGTTGAAATTGAGCCTGAGGCTTTAGCAAAACAATTAAAAACTCAGAACAAAGACTTTACAGAATACCTGACTTTATGAAGTGATGTTAGTTATTTCGAAGTCCAGGAAAACCCCAAACGATTAGAGCTTGGCTTCTAATATTTCTGTTGCTTGAATGAGCTCAATGGTCATAGTTTTGCTGCATAATTTTCCAAATAATCTCTGTTCATGTTCCTTCTTTGTATATTTCTTATCACTCACAGTCTTTACTAAGTGCCCAGATACCTATGGCGTACAAAGTTTTTCCTTTCTTTTTTATGGTGAACAAATTTGTTAAATAATCACATCCTTCAGCTTTATTTAAGGCTGTTAGTTCAGACGCTAGTACAGTTCCTCTGACTTTTTTTTGTCTGGGAAGATAAGAGTAATAGATTTAAGGAAATTTTTATATTTTATCCAGGA
Organism: Stenella coeruleoalba; assembly: GCF_951394435.1. Lineage (NCBI taxonomy): Eukaryota > Metazoa > Chordata > Mammalia > Artiodactyla > Delphinidae > Stenella > Stenella coeruleoalba. The sequence goes on along the minus strand of NC_137150.1, from coordinate 117,513,881 downwards.
GTGTCTTAATACTGCCTATTGTCAAGCTAAGTATGTTTTAAATGGTTGAATATATGTCATAATGCCAAAGGTCCAGAAGGGGGACATTTACCAACAAAGCAACATAATAGATATGAATGCATCTGAATATCAAAGTGAGTTAGTGAGGAATTAAATATTGCTTAAGAGGAACCCTTGCAAAATGAGAGGACTACATCAGTGGTTCCCCTATCTAGTTCTGGATTTTCTGTTTCTGGGTCTCAGGCCACATCCAGATATGCTGAACCAAAATTCCATTGGTAGGGCATATGCATCTATGTGACAAGCTCTTAACATGATGCACAGTCAAGTTTGGGAACCACGGGGCTAACTTTCATGAAATATCAATAGTTTGATGGTCTAAAGTATTCAATGCTAAATATTACAATTAAAAAAATTTATTTTTGAGACAAAGTGTTTTATATGATATACACAGACAATTCTCATTGTATTGTCTGGTATAGAATTGGTATAAAATTCACTTTGAGGTAAGATGCATATGTTCTGAATTCTGTCAAGGGGATTTATATATTAAAGAATCGATGGAATCTTATTTTTATGCAGAGCAATAAGGTAATTCCAATGCATCTTGCCATTTCATTCAATGAGAAAGGTTTATGAATCATCCATGAATTCAGGCAGCTGAAAAAGGTCTAAAGAAATCAAAACATTGCATTTATGAGGCAAAATCTACAAGAGATGCAAGAAGAGAAAAACACTAATAATAAAAGACTTTATTATGGCACTCTAAGTACAAGACAGAACAAGTGAACAAAAAAGGTAGAGAGGAGATAGAAGATTTAACCAACATAACCAACATCTTATGAATGTATATTTAACTCTACCTCTAAGAATAAAGAGTACACTTTCTTCTCAGGTGAGAATGTTAACAAAAATTGATCACATATTAAATTGCACAGAAAATACCAGTAACTTCCATAAAGTAAAAGTATTATAAATAATACTCCATAATTATAAGGCCATAAAATAAGAAATTATATATTTATATTTAAAAAACAAACAAGGGAGTCCTTCCACTTGGATGTAAAAAAACAAAAAAAACACCTTTTCATTAAATAACTCTTGGTTAAAAGGGGAAACACAAACTGAAATTATAGAAATAAAAAAGTGACAATGAAAACACTATATATCTGATAAAAGGAAGATCATTGCACTAAATAATAATAAAGAAAGAATGAAAGTAAATGAATTAAATTCTCTGCTCAAAAAACTAGAAAAAGAGTAAATATAAAACAAAAAGTATCACAATGATGGAAATAATAAAAATAAAAGTAAATGATCAGGGCTTCCCTGGTGGCGCAGTGGTTGAGGGTCCGCCTGCCGATGCAGGGGATATGGGTTTGTGCCCTGGTCCGAGGAGGATCCCACATGCCGCGGAGCGGCTGGGCCCGTGAGCCATGGCCGCTGAGCCTGTGCGTCTGGAGCCTGTGCTCCACAACAGGAGAGGCCACGGCAGTGAGAGGCCCGCGTACAGCAAAAAAAAAAAATAGTAAATGATCAGAGAATAATAAAAAAGTAGATCTAATTAATAAATTAAAATCTTGTTTTTTAAAATAATAAGAGAGAAAAAGTACTAGCTAATCTGATCAAGCAAAAGCAGAAAGAAAATATAGGAAGGAAATGATGTAAAGTAAGAAATGACAGAAGGGAAATAACTACTGAAACCAAAGAAATTAAAACACATACATGCATGCATGTACACATGCATGCACAGACACACGCACAGGACTGCTTTGCAGAGCTCTATTCAAATAAATTTGAAAACTTAGACAGATATATATTACCAAATTAATTACATGTGAATTACAAATCTTAGTCCAATTTCCACAGGAAAAAACACTGAAACTATTCTAGAAATTACTCCACAAAAAGCCCCAGGTCCTGATGTTTTGACAGGGGATTTTTTACCTACTTTCTATGACCATATAATCTAAAGACCCTAGAAGTTATTCCAGTGCATTGAGAAGAAATTAAAAATTCATAATTCCTTTTATGAAACAAGCATAACAATGATACCTAAAATATAAATACATTATGAAGAAAGAAAAGAATAACATCACTCATAATTAATGCAAGAAAACTACATAAACTATTAACAAACAGAATCCAATACCATATTAAGAAAATAATGCACCAGGACCATATGGGCTTTATTTTAGAAATGGGAAATCACTTCAATATTTATAAATCTACTGCTATCACTTATTATGTCATAGATCTAAGGAAAATTTATCTCTATAGAAGCTGAAAACAACTTTGACAAACTTGAACACTCATTCATGTTTAAATAAAGTGCAAAAAAAAATAGGAATTAAGGGTTACTTTATCCAAAATCCATTATCTTATTTAATGAGGAAAAAGTAGAAGCATCTTCACTAAAATTGGGAACAAAGTAAGCATGCCCACTATTTATCCTACTATTCAGTAATGCACTCAAGATATTAGCTAATGCAATTAGATGACAGAAATTAATTAGTGGCACAAACACAGTTAAAGAAGGAACAAAACTATCCATTTGCAGGTAACATGATAGAATACAAGGAAAACCTCAGAGAATGGATGATAAAGCTAATTCAAACAAATAGACTCCAGTAAGTATCATGATATAATATGAACATACAAAAATAAATAGCCTTAATATACCAATAAATTAATAAAGGATATAATGATAGAGGAAAACCATTTACAATAACAATAAAGGAGATTAAATACTTAGGAATTAATTTAACAATGTGGAACATTTAAAAAAATTAAAAAATACCCTTTAAAGACATAAAAGTAGACTTGAAAAAATGAAAAAACATACCCTGATCTTGTTGAGACAACTCAACATTAAAAAGACGTGAGCTTTTCCTAAGTTAATTTTAAAACTCAATAAAATCTCAATAAAAACACCAGCAAGCTATTTTATGGAGTTAGATAACTTGATATTAAAGTCCATTTTCAAAGCAAATATAAAAGAATAGCCAGAGAAACACTACATAAGAAAAACTGTAAGGGGGACCAGCCCTACTAGATTAAAATATACTATAAAGCCTCTATAATTAAAACAAGTAGTACTGGCACAAAGGTAGACAAATAATCCAGAAAAGTGGACTGCAACAACGAGAAACAGTCTGAAATTTGGCACGTTAAAAGTGGCATCTCAAATTACTGAAGTAAAGATAAACTTTTAATAATAGGTGCTGGGACAACTGGGTGGCCATTTGGAAATAGATAAAATTAGGTCCATATCTCATAGCACACACCACAATAAACTCTAAATGAATTAAGGACCTAGATTTTTTAAATGAAACCATATAAGTACCAGAAGAAAACGTGAATAAATTCCCCTTTTTCCATGTATTAGGAAATGTGTTTCTAACTCAAATACAATTCTAGAGATAAATTGGGCAATACCTAACAAAAACTACATATGCAATCAATCACCTACTGATTCAGCAATCCCACTTCTAGGACTCTACCCTCATGACATCTCCAGCAATTAGAAAATATGTGTGCACAAAGTTATTCACTGCAGCATTGTTTTTTTTTTTGCAAAATATTGGAAACCACCTACTGTTCATGCACAGGAAAGTCATTGACTTTATTATGTTAGAGCTACACAACAAGTTACTAGGCAGCTGTATAAGAGAAGGAGGAAGATCTCTATGAACTGAGTCAAAGTGGTTTTCAGAGAGATTTGTTAAATAAGGAAGCAAGTTACAAAAGACTATCAATAGTAGCTACCTTTCTTATAAGAAAGAAAAAGATACAAGAAAATAAACATGTATCTGTTCATTTACATATCTGCAAAAGAAATACAGAAAGGGTAAACCAGAAACGAAAAAAGGCGGTTACCTACACGGAATGGGAGAGAAAGAGTGGGAAGAAGGGAGGAATGGGAAACCTGGTAGTAAGGATGTAGTGGGAGCAACACTTCTCCAAGTATAACATTTTTGATAGTTTTGCCTTTTAGAACCATGGCAAATTTAATAAAAAATAAAATTAAAAAAATTAATTAAAAAATTAAATAACCCCAGTATATGAGGTAAACATATGAGTAACAAATGAACCTAGTTATGTTATAAATGAATAACACAACCACATTGAATGGAATGGAAAATAAAATGATGAACCAAAGTAGCTTTGGAAAAAAAATATTTTGAGATACTGTGGGGCAAAAATAATTGTACAGGATTACTTTACTCTGATTAGTAAGTCAATTCCCCACAGGCGTAAGGGTTATCAACTTTGTAATTACTTGATGTGCATACCAGGACTGAACAAATAAGTAAATATACTATAGATAATGAGAGCCACATTTTTCTCTATTAGAGGAAGATTTACAAATAAGGAAAGGCTGGAGGCTAGAGAGAACCCTGTTGTATTAGAATCAGAGATATCAATATTAATTCATAATTGTTCATATATTTAGAAAGAGATTGATGTAGAAATAAATATGGATGAATGTCTATGCATGGATTAGTATATATACACATATTCCCTAACACTGTCCATTAAAAAGGACTAGAAATAGGGCTTCCCTGGTGGCGCAGTGGTTGAGAGTCCGCCTGCTAATGCAGGGGACACAGGTTCGTGCCCCGGTCCGGAAAGATCCCACATGCCGCGGAGCAGCTGGGCCTGTGAGCCTGTGCCCCGCAACGGGAGAGGCCACAACAGTGAGAGGCCCGCGTACCACAAAAAAATAAAGGACTAGAAACAATAACACCCTGTTAGCAATATATATAGCTGGCACTGAGATCTTGGTTTCTAAATCCATTCTCCAATAAAAGGAACAAGAACTCCTTGGACAAGTGGCTTATTTCAGGGCTGAGCAGGAAAAACACAAGGTGAGTCTGGAATATCTTGTGTTGCCAAAAAATAAGTAAGTCCTCAAAAAAGGATGGGACATATCAAATAGACAATAAGCCAGCCTGAAAAAGATCCCCAATAACCAATGCTGGAATAATTTGAATAAACTACACAATGATAGTATTGAATTATAAGTACTACAATAAATAAATACCCATGTCCACACTAATGTAAATGTATAATTGAATAAGCAAACAAATGGGGAAGAAGGAACATCTCTTCTTTTGAAGAATTCCAATTAATAAATGTAGAAGGAATGAGGGACATACAAAATCACATTAGGCAAACGCAATAGTAACAATTGTTACAGATAAAATCTACCAAGAAGTGTTACAATCAGTGGGCAAAAGATTGAAGGAAAACAGGATATTTGCCCAGTTTAAAAGTATCTATTCTGAGATATATACATAAAAATAAATATATATATAAATAAATATATAGTTATATAATGAAGGGGAAAATAGTAACCTTACATTGGAAAAACCAGGCCAACACCACATTCCTCAAGAGATTATGGTTAACCTCGTCAATAATAAGATCAATTGACATCATGTATCCCCTGATATGATGCACTGAGTAGGGCATAACACTTCCTCTTGTCCAAAATGCATAATCCCAATATACTCATGAGAAAACACCGGACAAGCCCAAATTGAAGGTCATTCTACAAAATAACTGATGAGTCCCCTTCACGGTCATAAAACAGTTAAGACAGAGAAACTATAAAATATTGAGGAGACAAAGGGACCCAACAAAAAATGGTAATGTGGGATCCTGAATTTGATGTTAATTTCCCAGGTTCTATAATTATACTGCAATTATCAATATATAAGTTGTTAATAATAGAGAAAACTAAGGAAGGGTCTGTACATGTCCTCTCTGTGTTATTTCTGCAACTTTTCTATAGGTCTAAAATTATTGGAAAATAAAAAGTTTAAAAAAATCACAGCATTTTAAAAGTCAGGGTTTTACTTTTCACTTGACATTGTGATCTGCGCTCCAATCCTAGCATCGACACTAAAAGATGTGACTTGAGTGTGTCAGTTAACATTTCTCAGCTTCATTCATTCCTTTATTTATTCAATATACATTTATAATGTAATTGAATAAGATACCCTCTAATGATTCTTCTACTTTAATATTCTATTGTCTAGGAAAAACTGAGAAGCAGTGTGGAAAAAATTATTTATAATCTCAATTTATCTTAATATGATATTCATACTACTTTAGCTATTTTATTCAAGTTACTCAAATTAGCACTTTTCAAACAAATCTTGTTCTTAAATTTGGTGCATTTTTTCTTTATTATGTAGTTTTATAGAGAAAAAAAAGGCAGCAGAGAGCATAAACTACTCTTCAGGATCATATATCACTGCGTGGCAAATATATTATTGTTCTAAAAGACTAGTTTAATGCTTAGAAAGATTAATCAGCCTTTCATCAAATGCCAACTATGAAAGGCATAATAGAAGGTGGTGGGAATACAGAAATGAATAAGAAATATGCCTTGCTGTACGGAGCTGACAGTTTAGCCTGAGAGCAGACATGTATGTAAATGAATATTTGTAAGGCACTGTGAAAAGCATTGTGATAGAGATATGTACCATCCCAGAAAAGAACAATCAAACTCTGCCTGGGGGAGTAAGCGAGGATTTTTCAAAGGAGATGTCAGAATATTGGAGGACCAGCAGACAATTTTCAGATAAAAAAGAAGGGAAGAATTTTTCATGATGTAGAATAGTATATACAAACATATGGTGCTAGGAAAACCTGGTGAGAGTTCCACACTAACTGAATCATATGCTAAAGAGGAGTGGCAAAGGCCTTAAATGTGAAGCTGACATGGAAAGGATGGACAAACAACTTTCCCCTAGTTCCTGTCCTCTTTACCATCGCTCTCTTGCTCGCTTGCTGGCTTTTTTTCTATTATACCACAGCTCATCAAAAAGACAAAAAAGAAAAACAAAACAACCCCCCGCCCCAAACAAACAAAAGACATAAAACCAGACTTGTCCCATGAGTTTTGCCTTAACCCTGCAAGCAACAAGAAGCAAAAAGTTCATTCTTGCTACTAACATCAAATTTTATTTTACAAACATTTATGAGGAAAGGAACCTTTATATACAAGACTCTGGATAGACATAAATAAGAAATAATAGTCTTTACCTTGGAAGTATTTAAGCAGGGGAGAAGCACAGTTAAAATATTTTTTTATAAAAAATACCATCTTCAGAAATAACTTTTCCCTGTATACATCCCCAACCAATCCACATCCTTTCCAGCAGCACATTAATGGAGACCTATGAGCTGATTTGTTGTTTGGGCCAAGACATTGGGCAGTGTGGTGGGCATCATAGCTCCCTGAAGTCATTCATCAAACTAAAATCATCAGACCTCATTTGGAAGCAGGAGAGCTCGGGTAAACAGACCTTTTCCCACTGCCACCTCTGGGGCAAAAAATACACTGTGCTTGCTCAATTCCCAATCCTTCCAAGTAAGTATTTTTATCATGCTTTGCTCAACTGTTCATATTTTATGTTAAAGCAGCTTTTGCATTTTTTAAAAAAGAAAATATACTTTGTGTGTATGTTTAACTATCAATGAAAAATATACATAATCACTAAACTATGTCTAATACTAAATCCAGCTCAAGATTTGAAACTCAATTAAGTAAACTATTTTCTTTGGTATACAAAGCTATGGTAACATTTAAAACTGGGAATTTTGAGTTTTTGCTTTTGAATAGAGCATACAAACTATAATGTAAGTAAACAGGAAAAATGTCACCTTAGTTCAATTGACAATATTTAAAATACTAAAAACCCAATTTTCAGGTGATGCTTTCCCAAACATGAACTTGGTCATACCATTCAATACATATAGTTTTAGATCTAAAATATAACTCACAAGTTATTCTACATTTGTATATTACCACAACTGCTTTTAGATAGAAAAAGCCTTCGATAGCCAAAATCAGATAAAACAACTTGTATAGCTTTCAAAAATCACTGCAGCAATCTTGCAGGAGGTAATGGCATTATTTTGACCATGATACAGAAATTTCTCATTATTCCAGTTCGTTCTTACTGAAGTTACTTTTTAATTTTTTTGCTTGTAGCAAGTACAATTTCTGAAGAACACCATTTCCCCCCCCCAATAACATAAAAACTATATTGAGCATTTCAATATATAAATGTGATAGTCCAGGACAGTAAAGTAACAAGAAAGTTCAAATAGTGATTTTTATAGATGTTTAATACTACGGACCTGTGTTTCTCTCTTTTTTTCATTTTACTCTTTTACTGCCATAAAAAATTTCAAAAACTTTATCTTCCAATAATTTTTGTGGAAGTCTGACTTCTATTATTAATTAGAATATTCATTTATTTTAAATCCATTATTGTCAATATTTTACCATGGCCACCAACAAAATACTTTAGAAACAAACTCAACTGATTTTTAAAAATTCATTTAAAAACGTTCTGGATGTTATTTGTACAGTGAGTTCAAATATCTTATTATATTACATTGGTAGCTATTGGTGCTAAAACAATTTAGTAATATAATATCTTCAGGGAGTAGTTAACAACTAGAAAATAGTTACTGAAATAATGAGAATTTTACCTCCTTACTTAAACTCTTGTTCAAAAAAAAATAAAACCACAGCATATAATTTTTATGTTTTGGTAATGAAACAAAATCACTTTCTCATTCTTTTCAATCTTTAAATGCAGATTGCCAAGCTTATAGAAGTTGACTCTGAAGAGATTTTCTGAAATTTTCAAAGCTATGTGTTTAGTCAAGCAATGACCTCAGAGACCTAATACATGGCTTATATGTAGAGCTATTGTCTTAAATATTAATTGTGGCGGTCATATTTTAAAAGATGGAATTTCTGAAAACGTTCAGTTTATTCAATAAGGCAGGTTAAGAAAAATTAAACTCTACATAATGTGTCTTGCCCTGCAGAAGGCCATCACTTTTCTCTATCAGCTCTATTCTTCACCTATTTCCATGTACCTCTTAAGATCTTTCAGAATCTTTATATTGCACACCTGTAACTTATATGATATTGTACATGAACTATACTTCAATTAAAAAAAAGTGGGGAGAAAAAGAAATCTTTCAGAATCTTTCTGCAAAATTTCTATTGAGCCATCTAAGGTGCCTATGTATTTTAACTTACAAAACAATACCAAGAAATGTTTTCTCACAGAAAGTTTCTCCAAGATCAATTTAGTATTAATAACCAGTTAATGATACTCAATATGCAAGTTTGTGGGGAGGAAACAAACTTCAGGCAACAGAGTCATAAGACTCTTAGAAAAGGAGCGATGTGATCTTAATTTTTGAAGGAAACTTCAGGAAAAAGAAAAAGAGTACATAATCGAAGGAATAAAATCTTGGAGATCAGTTGGAAAATGGCTGCAATAATCTGGCTGTAATAATCTAGCTGCAATATGCAGGATGAAGTAGCACAGTGGAAGTCTGTTTTATAAATAACCTTCAACCTGTGTGATAGAAATTTAATTTCCTGATGAGACATAGTTAGAAGGATGTTATGAAAATGAAGTAAGTGGCAGTAGGTAGTGATAGATGATTTCAGCTCCTTATTACTTTGGATGGGTAACATACAGATGTTCTCAGAAATTGCTAGATCCACTGAAGGATATTTTTCACTTTTTTGTTAAACCAAGCAACATCCAGATTCTACAGAAGGCCCTCTGCTATACATGTGTTTTACTGCACTCAAGAATTCTGGGCATCTTTTATTGAACTTCAACACTCTAGTTTCTGAAACCTGGTTGCTTTAATCTAATCTACACTCTACCACCAAATCATTTCCTTTCCCAAAGCATCAATTCATTTTCTTTTTCTTTTTTTCAAACTTTTTCTTTCAGTTAGTTTTTTCTGATTTATGTTTCTAGTTAGATCTTGAGGTAAAAAGGAAAAAAAAATCACACTATCAGGTCTGATATTTTTGTGAAAATTTTAGAGAATAGAAGCATTGATGCTTTCAATATCTGCAATGCAAGAGATCCGAGATAGGAAACATTTCTGAGATTTAGATAAGCATAGGTTAGGTGCTGTGTTCCCCACTAATAGCTAGTCATCTAAAGAAGGTCAATTTTGCTCTTAAAATGGACCTATTAGACTTTGTATAAAGAGGTTAGATTAGAGACAAATAAGACTTTCCACACTGAAAACTCACTAAAGTTTAAAAAAATTAAATAGTTCAAAACAGAAAGTATAAAAAGATATTTTTAAGCAGGGCAAGATACACTGACACTAATACATCTTAATGAAAGATTGGTTAGCTTGACTTGGAACTATATTTCATGTCTAAACAGATGAATTAAGCTCAAAGGCTATTCCAAATATAAATATTCAAATCTGTATGTAAAAGACAACAATTAAGTTAATACTGATTTCCTTTCCAAACCTTAAAAATCATACCAGGCTTCATTTCATCTGGCATTCCTTTCCCTTAATTTACTAAACAATAGAATTAGAGTCAGAAGGAGAAAGGAGATAATTGTGAACACCATTCAGCCTTTTGAAGGTAATCAAAATAACCAGTTACTTCAGAAAACAAGACCAAAAGAAAGCGACAATTGATTCCAGAGAGAAATAAGAGAGTTGAGAACGTATATTTCGTCATCTCCCAACTGGAAACCTGGGAATATATAAAACTTGGATTTTAAATTAATTGCTCTTTCTTATGTGAACCTATAATATGAGTGAAGTGGATTCTTTGAAGTTTTACTCTGGTGTAATTAAGATGATTATGGTTCTTTGATGACATGTTTCAAAATAAAATATAAATGGAAGGTAAGGCTGGCATACCCTCCACTTAATGCTGATTTAAAAAAAACAAAAAAACAAAAAACTGAAGCAGGCAACATTTCTCACTTTTCAATATTCTTAGAAACCTGCCACTCTGTTCTCTGTTTTGACTTCCATGATGGCAGTACACTGGCTACTATGATGCTTTTTTCAATGACATTATATTAAGGAAGACTAACATCTCCAAAGGCATGCCTCCTTTCCCATTTCATTCATGTTCACTCCCACATCTGGATTAAGTTCTATACATCGTCACTTAATTGGAAGGGATGTTATTATTTTTTAATTTAACAAATACTTCAAAAATCAGTTGTGTTATTATTACCAAGTTACAAACAAGAAAAGGAAGGTAAGGAAAGTACTTTTTCCCAGATTTGATAACTAGCAAGTGGCAGACGTGGGTTTGAATCAGGCAGTCTGACTCCAGCACCCATTCTTCTAACAATACTGTTCCAAGAGAAGCCCAGTACAGACTCCAAGAGGTATTAGTAGTAGGTGCTAGTAATGATTTTGAAAATATTTTTGCTGTAAAAAATTATTTGCTCCCAATTCTCTTCAATTTATTATTTGGGGGAAGAGAGAGGAGGGGGAAAGATCGTGGGTTTTGTATCTGTGTTCATAATACATAATAAAATAATTCAATCATTATAAACTTGGCTTCTCCCATACTCCTAAGGGTACATTTGCTGGTAACTAAACAAACTGATTTTGATTAAACCTTCTTGATGATTAGTAAAGAAATTTTCTAGTGATAATTTGGCATACAGAGAGCCAAAGTCAACAGCCATGAATAGGAGAATCAGGATACCTATGAACTGTAGTATTTAGAAGTTATCATTACATCAAGAGGAAAAATACTGCTCCATTTACTACACCAATTAAAAGGTATTATAACATAGGCACCAAACAAATTTATTATAATATTTCTGTATGTATCCTCACTAAACATCAAAATTTATTAATAATTGAATATTACTTTAATTATTAAACCCTTGGTAAGCCTTCGTTCTTTCACGGACCAGATAAAGCCACAAGGATTATAAGTTCTCACACTTAAAGATCCTCTGAAATTATCAATTTCATTGGCTGATAATACTACAAAATGGGAATTAGAGTGATTTCTCTGAATATGTAAGTTTTAACTAGATGCCAGTCCTCTGCCAAGTAACTGAATCATTGAAAGATAAGCACTCCAGAAACAGCTTTAAGAATCTTCTTAGTCTTTAAGAAAATGAACCATGTTGAGAAGGGGAAACCCAGTTGGAGAAACAAATACTCATATTACTAGGATTGTTTACTCATTCATTCAACATGTATTTGTTAATTATATGTCAATTCCTGTTCTACAACAGATATAAAAGTAGGGTTCCCAATATATTATCAGGGTAGTTTTCATACAGAATATCAACTAATGGTCTTGTAAAATTCAGTTATCTTTCGAATAGGCTCATATGGAATTTCAAAGTCTATTTTTCATAGAAAGTTGTTCAAAGAGATTGTTACTGGCATTGATTTGGTTATTCTTTCTTTTAAGTAAAGCATATGATTTTTTTTTTTTTCCGGTACACGGGCCTCTCACTGTTGTGGCCTCTCCTGTTGCGGAGCACAGGCTCCGGACGCGCAGGCTCAGTGGCCATGGCTCTCGCGCCTAGCCGCTCTGCGCATGTGGGATCTTCCCGGACCAGGGCACGAACCCACGTCCCCTGCATAGGGAGGCGGACTTTCAACTACTGCGCCACCAGGGAAACCCAAGCATATGATTTTTTAAAAAATCCACTAGCTCAGTCAATTTAGCCTATTTTCTATTTTTCTTATGTGGCTCATTTCTGTTTAATATTTTCAACCAAGTTATAATCTTCATGGGGACAGAGGTACCTACAAATGTCTTTTTAATAAGGGTATAGAAATGTGTGTTTGTTACATGGAAGATAGGTAACTGATGAACCACTCTGATTGCAGATTGATTTTTATTATTCTAGGGAGAAGGCAGATATTACTATGCTCAATGCATACACCATGCCCTTTGTTCGTCTTTTCCTTCCTTGAATCATTTACTTAATAGCTAGCACCCACCAGAAACTGGAAGAACACCACAGGTTTAAAGGTTAGCAGTTAATTCTGCAACATTTCCTTTAAAAAGACTTTTTAAAAAAATTTTGTAATCAAAATGGTGCAAAAGGATGAGATAATCTATAACTCTTTAATCCTTTATGGCTTGAATTTTATTGATTTTTTTAACACAACTCAAATGACAAATTAGTCATGCATCAGAATAGAATGTTATTTCCTATCAATGAACATTAGGTCTTACAATGAATAAGGAATAACTAGTTTGGACAGGGCAGCAAGACAATCTTCTACATATGGCAATTTTCTTTTTGAGTTTGGGTATCATTATGGCCTGTATCAGCCAGAATTGCCATTTAGTTTTCTATAAACTAGAACTTCTTACAAACAAGACAAGAAAAAAATCAAAGAAATATCAGATATATCCCCTCCCTTCAAAAGAAAACTTATTGATAAATTATACACATAACTATAATTACAGCAAAACAGCTATTATAGACAGTTAAGTTCTGTGCATTTAAAACATGTTATTGATTAGAAATTTTGTACTTTAATTAGAAATTATTTAGACTAATTTCACAATAAGTCTGGACAAAATAAAAACATTGAGCTCTTTTCTTTGTTCATTGTACTTAAATGTAAATTCAGTTTCTTTTAACAAAAAACTATAATATTGGGAAAAATGATAACCTATTAATGTACTGCTTCTTGCTCTATATCAAACTAACAAATAAAAAAAATAGTGTTTTCAGAATATAAATATTATAGTTTCAAAATGAATTACTATTAATAAAAAGTCATATTTATTGCTGTTTTCTCTTGGAGACCTTTTATACCCACCCAAGATAACCCAAGATTTAGACTATTCCAGATAAAATTTTCAAAGCATAAAATAATTTTCAGGAATTAAGTTCACCTCAGTAAATAAATGTGTATATGTAAATAGATACACATACATATACATTCTACTATAAATATATATTTATCTGTAATATTATATATAATATAAATGTATTTATGGTATATATTTATAGTAAAATGTATATGTATGCATATACATATATATTTACTGAGATGAACTTATAATAATAAATATATGCATATATTCTACTATATTTTAACTTGTATCTCTGTAAGCCATGTTAGTTTTGTGAATTATAATATTTATTTCTGATTACCATGGTTGCTTTTTATAGCAGCTCTATTAAAGCAAAGAATTGCAAAACAACAGAAATAAGGACAGATGAAGTATTATGAAATCTTTAAGATAAAATTGCTTAAATATTACAGCAAGAAAATAGGCATGTGTTAACTGAAAAAAAAAATGGGTCTAGAGAAAAGTTGATGCATTCTTCATGAGGAAATGGCTATAAAGCTAGCATATTTAGACAAGGATACCTAAGTAGAGGCGCTTTAAAAATATCCTGAAGTAATTCTGCAGTTGTTTCCTTCCTGATATCTACCTATTTCTAATGGACTCAATGTAAATAAACATTTGCTTTTTTAAAATCAGCTTCTTCCTCTAAGGTGATTCCTTCTGCTGTTCTCAAATCCAAGCTGTGAACTTGACCTTCTCCATAGTGAGATCAGAATAACTCCATCCATTTTCATGGGTCAGTAAAGGCCAATCGCTACAAGGTGACATCCTGAGTTAAAGAGGACAGTATTTTGAAGTCAACCATATTTTTGCAAAGCCAAAGATACATAACATAGTAATAAGGCAAACTAGTATTTTTAAAATGTCTGCATTACTTTGTTTTCTCAGAGGCTTTCAGATATTTCACAGTTTTAAAAATGTATTTAATATCTAAAATAAAATTCTGGAAAAAAAAGCATTGCAGGAAGTTGGTTTTCTCTTCCTATTAGATGAAACTACACCTAATTAAGCAGAAGCACAGCAGTGGAATTTTGGAGTGTCCATTACATGTTTGCATGGTGAACAGGCCATCTATGAACTCATCTGAGAGAGAAGGTTACTGCCAGCTGGTATCAAGAATAGAATCATTATTGGGCATTGTATAGTTGTCAAAAATAATAAAAAGCATCACCGACCTCAGCCAAATTTGGACTGGTTGTATAAAAACAAAAATATTAGAAAGTGGTACTACTGTTTTTAGAGGCTAAAGTGTCTTTAAAATATAATCCCTGAAAGACCTGTAAAAACAAATTATTATTTATTGAGGATAAATTTCCATATTATAAGGGAATTTTGTAGTGCAATAAATATAAATAAAACCAGTTTTAAAAAAATATTTCGGAAAAATGTAGTAAACAATTCTCCCTGGGCCTCTTAAATAGGGTTCCATTATTTACAGAGATGTAGTTTCTTATAATAAGAGATAACAGAATTAGAGTGGGAAAAAAATCCTAGTACAGTTCATAGATCATTCTTTACTAACTATAGGATACTAATTATTTCACTGTTTGGGTTGGGGAAGTGCGATATCTTCTCCCTGCCAGAGTTAATGTGTGTATTATGTGAACGGGCTTTGTAAACTACATTTGAATACATTACTT
This sequence comes from Stenella coeruleoalba, assembly GCF_951394435.1. Taxonomy (NCBI): domain Eukaryota; kingdom Metazoa; phylum Chordata; class Mammalia; order Artiodactyla; family Delphinidae; genus Stenella; species Stenella coeruleoalba. The sequence continues at coordinate 117,498,557 of NC_137150.1, read as the reverse complement.
TAATGTTATTTATTTTATTTAAAGCAGTTGCTTATTAGTGTGTAAATAATACCAAATGACAATCCCAGATTATTTACCAATAAAGACAATGTAACAAATATATTCATTAGCACTGCGGGATGTACTCAGTAGAAGCTAGTAAATAACTCAATAGGTGAGTTGTTTAATAACATCTAAACAACAATTTAATCTTATTTTATTCTACAACAAAGAACTTTTCAATTTTTATTGGTAACGTTTGTGTTTTCCTAGTAGAGTAAGTCATCTTAAATTTGAATATAGAATGATAGGAACCCTGGAACCAAAAAAAAAAATGACAGAAAATGGTAACAAAAATCTCTCTAAAACTATTTGCATTACTTTCAAACAAATATATATCCTTAGTGTCAAAATATTGGATCTTATTTTGTTCATATATGAAATTATGAGGTTAAATATGTTCAGAATCATTCCAAATTATTCTTTGCCAAAGACAATGGTTTAAATTTTTTCTACACCATAAAATTTCAGCAATCCATAAGGACTTTAAAAAAATTGATAATTGAGTTTAAAAAAATTGATAATTGAGTTTAAAAAGATGCATATGTGGGCCAACCTATAATTATAGCTACATATATGTAATAAATAACAAAAGCAAAAGAATAATGGTTAAAGGTTTAAATATTTTCAAATACTTATGTAGCATCTACCTAAAATAATACATACTAGTTCTCAGTTTCAGAAAATATTTCCATTAATAATAGTGATGCTGAGTCCTTGTGTCATGTGGTTCAAATATGCATGAGTCAGTTATATAAAGCAATCACTGCCTTTACTGGTTTAATTAAAGTGATTCTATTTCATATTTTATCTACTAGAGAGAAAAACTGACTTCTACCTTTTTGACACCAGATCTACATTTTAAAAATTATGTAAAGACAGCTGGAAACAACCAATAAGTGTAGAATTAATAAATGAATTTTGCTATATTCACATAAAAAATACTACACCACAATAAAAAGGAACAACCTATTGATATATGCAAATGGGGAAAATCCCATGGACAAAATGATGAGTAACATAAGCCAGACAAAAATGTATATGTGCTGTGTGATTCTATTTATATGAAATCAAAAACTGGTAAACCTAATCTATGGCGATAGATATCAATAGGGCATGAAATAGTCTGCTGGGATGCTGGAAATTTCTAAATCCTGATCTGAGAGATTACATGTATGCATATGATTACATATATTTACACATATGTAAAACATTCACCCAGCTGTATGATTAAGAATCATGTATGTTAAATATCTCCATTTAGCAAAAAAAAACTTTTAATCTCATAAAGAAAGAAAAAATTCAAAGGACTATCTTCAATTTTTCAGAAAGGATGCTAAGTGAACATTTCAACAAAACTCATTAAAGGATCAGAGTGATCTAGGATATAAATCAAGGATGAAATTATAAACTAGAAACTTTTAATAATGTGACTTTACAGAAACAATAATTCATGGCAAGGTTATATTCGATTATATATATGTTTTATTAGTCTTTTTCACATTTAATAATGAAGCTAAATCCCCCTTCTATTCTGTTTCCATACCACTAATGTTTTAAAAAGAGGAAAACAGAACATTTGCTAGCTGGATATAAATGAGGTCCTTATGTAAAGAAAGGAATACAAAACTTGAAGGGAGATTTATATTCAAAGCCAACTTTCCAGGCGCTCGTATTATTACCATGAGCAGAAAAAACATTTTTTTTCCCTCTAAGTCACCATTTTCTCCTGGAGAAAATAAGGAAGTTAAAGAAAGAGCATTCAATGATCACAGCTCTAAAAGACAATAAATCAAATATCTGAGTGTTGGAAAAGTGATTTTGGACCAAATTTTTCAATGTTCACCAAGATATTTTGAAAAATAATATCCAGCATTACATAAAACTTAACTGAAGTAGATTAACAATTTTATAAAATGTATTTTATGCCCATATCCTCATTTCTTTTAAGTCTTACTCTTATCAACAGAAGTTAGAAATCTAATTTTAAAACTTCTACTAACAAGTGGTCTATAATATAGTTCAAGTTTCTTTCTACACAGCCTGTGATATGGACAAACTGAATTTTAAAGAGATGCCATCATCTAGTGGCAACACCTACTTCAGAGCAGTGAAGCACTATGGGAAGTGTTCTGAGTCTCCGCTTCTGTGGAATGCCACGATAGTGCTCTGCTCAGGGGCACTGGGTGTTATTGATGACCACAGTGAAAAATCACTGCGCCTCTCCAATTCCTGTACCTTTTTGGTTATAATAACATATATGTTAACAAAACAAGCTAGTGAAATTTCCTGACTGAGAGAATGTTTTCCCCCTATTGTACTATTCCACAGCTCTTAATATTTTAAGCCACTGCTGTGCAAAACAGCCTCATACTAGAAATGCAATCGTTACCCATATACATCATCATTTCTTTCTGGAGAAAAACTCTTATGATCAAAAGTGTTTTATTGGTCACTGGCTATTGCTTAACTTAAACAACATTAAATGTAATTCATATATTAAAAAATACCTATTATATAAAATATCTCTCACTATTCTCCATCTATGACTGATTTTTAATACTTTCAGAACTTTGTTTCTTCAACTGTTAAAAAAAAGAGCTTTTAAATCAGAGGATTATATTTAATGTTCCTCATACTCTCAAAGTCAAAATCATTAAATTTATAGTGCAATGGAAAATAGCATGGACTGGAAGCACCATTAACACAGGTTCAAATCCTAACATGGACACTTACTAGACCAGGAACTCTAAGAAAATTACTTAAGCACTCTAAGAACTCTCATCCGTACAATAGGGATAATTATCCCCACCTTTCATGGTTAGTTAAAGGATTAAGGGAGATGAGATATATGAAGACCTCTGCACAAGATCTGAACCACTGCATCAATAACTGATCATGTATAACACTTTCAATGGCAGGAGTCAATCACTTGAAAACAATGTTGTAGGCAGAATAGATAAAGGGTTCCATCAGCATACTCCTAACCAATGAGTCAGTTTTCTAATTACCTCCCAGGTCAATTTTTTGCAGTTATTTTAGTAAAACTCTTAGAAAAGCAAATTATTGTTGAAATACTGATGGATTGATTATAATAAATCTCTGAGCTTACACAGGGTAAAAGCCCTTTAATTCCCTGGCCAAATGCAACCATGCAATCATTCACCTTCCATTTCCCCTTCTTCCTTCAACCATCAACACACCTTCCCAGAAGAGTTTTAGAAAAGTTTGGCAAAGAAAAGAAGTCTATTTCAAGCCCAAGGAAACTTGTTCAAGAACACATCTTTACCAACCCAGAATTGCCAAAGCAATCCTGAGGAAAAAGAACAAAGCTGGAACTAAAAATAGAACTACCATATGACCCTGCAATCCCACTCTTGGGTATATATCCAGAGAAGAACATGGTCTGAAAGGATACATACACCCCAATGTTCATTGTAGCACTGTTTACAATAGCCAAGACATGGAAACAACGTAAATGTCCATCGACATAGGAATGGATAAAGAAGATGTGGTACATATATACAATGGAATATTACTCAGCCAGTAAAAAGAATGAAGTAATGCCATTTGCAGTAACATGGACGGACCTAGAGATTCTCATATTGAGTGAAGTAGGTCAGACAGAGAAAGAGAAATTTCATATGATATTGCTTATATGCAGAATCTAAAAAGAAATGATACAAATGAACTTATTTATAAAACAGAAACAGACTCACAGACTTAGAGAGTGAAATTATGGTTATCAGGGGGGAAGGATGGGGGGACAGGATAGTTAGGGAGTTTGGGATTGACATGTACACACTGCTGTATTTAAAATGGATAGCCAACAAGGACCTACTGTATAGCATAGGGAACTCTTCTCAATGTTATGTGGCAGCCTGGAAGGGAGGGGAGTTTGGGGGAGAATGGATACATGTATACGTATGCCTGAGTCACTTTGCTGTGCACCTGAAACTATCACAATATTGTTAAACGGATATACTCCAATATAAAATAAAAAGTTTTTTTAAAAAAAGAACAAAGCTGGAGATATAACCCTCCCAGACTGCAGACAATACTACAAAGCTACACATCCAAAACATCATGGTATTGGCTCAAAAACGGACGCACAGATCAATGGAACAGAATAGAGAGCCCAGAAATAAACCCATACACCTACAGTCAATTAATCCTTGACAAAGGAGGCAAGAAAATACAATGGATAAAAGTCTCTTTAGCAAGTGGTGTTGGGAAAGCGGGACAGCTACATGTAAATTGATGAAGTTAGAACACTCCCTCACACCATACGCAAAAATAAACTCAAAATGGCTTAAAGACTTAAATATAAGACATGACACAATAAAACTCCTAGAAGAGAACACAGGCAAATCATTTTCTGACATAAATCTTACCAGTATTTTCTTAGATCAGTCTTCCAAGGCAAAAGAAATAAAAGCAAAAAATCCCCCCAAAAACAAATGAGACCTAATCAAACTTAAGACTTTTTGCACAACAAAGGAAACAATCAACAAACCAAAAAGACAACCTACAGAATGGGAGAAAATACTTGCAAAGGAAGCAACCAACAAGGGGTTAATTTGCAATATACAAACAGCCCATACAACTTAATACCAGAAAAACAAACAACCCAATCAAAAACTGGGCAGAAGACCTAAGCAGACATTTCTTCAAAGAAGATATACAGATGGCCAACAGGCACATGAAAAGATGCTCAACATTGCTAATTATTAGAGAAATGCAAATCAAAACCACAGTGAGGTATCACCTGACACCAGTCAGAATGGCCATTATCAAAAAGTTTACAAATACTAATGCTGGAGAGGGTGTGGAGAAAATGGAACACTCCTACACTGTTTGTGAAAAATGTAAATTGATGTGACCACTGTGGAAAACAGTATGGAGGTTCTTAAAAACCTAAAAATAGATCCAGCAATTCCAGTCCTGATCATATATTTGGAAAACAAAAAAACTCTAATTCCAATATGAACCCCAATGTTCACAGCAGCACTATATACAATAGCCAAGACATGGAAGCAACCTAAGTGTCCATCAACAGATGAATGGATAAAGAAGAAGTGGTGTGTGTGTGTGTGTGTGTGTGTGTGTGTGTGTGTATACACACAGACACACTCACTCACAATGGAATACTACTCAGCCATAAAAAGAATGAAATAATGCCATTTGTAGCAACATGGATATACCTAGAGATTATCATACTAAGTGAAATAAGTCAGACAGAGGAAGACAAATATCATATGCTATCACTTACATGTGGAATCTTAAAAAAGGATAAGAATTAATCTATTTACAAAATAGAAACAGACTCACAGACATAGAAAACAAACTTATAGTTACCAAGGGAGAAGTGGGGGGATGGATATATTAAGAGTATGGGATTAAAAGATACATACTTCTATATATAAAATAGATAAGCAACAAGGATTTACTGTACAACACAGGGAACAATATTCAATATCTTGTAATAACCTATAGTGGAAAATAATCTGAAAAAAAATGTATATATATAACTGTAAAACTGGATCACTTTGCTGTACACCTGAAAGTAGTACAATATTGTAAATCAACTATACTTCAATAAAATAAAGGTCTTTACCTGCTCAGATAATATTAATGACAGTAGTTTATCGCTATTGAGTATATAAGTAGCTCCAAGTGAAACGCATGGATTTTTTTAAAAAAGCTGATTTTTCCAGAGATGTATGTTCATGGTCATTGCTTATAAACCAATAGACAAAGACAGTTTACTAGTGTTCCCTATTTTTACCAAGGTACTTACATCCTACTCTTGATATTTTCCTTACCACTAGGGAAAGAAAACATAAAGATCTCTTACACACACACACACACACACACACACACACACACACACACACACATCATCTTATGAACATGCACACACACATAAACACATATTTCAGCTGTACTTGGATCATTTTGCATGTTGCCAGGGAGTATATAATGTAAATGGCATAAAGGCATAGAGTACATAGAGGGGATCTACACACTTAATTGATTTTCACAAAACCTGCTGCATGTTTTGGTCTGGTTGTAATTTCCAATACATTAATGGTTCTGCTGCCACTTAGACATACATCATTCCAAGTACTCATAGGTATTACTTGCCTTTAACTAGTAAACCTAGTAATGATGCTTCCAATCCAATTTAAATCCATTACAATTTAGCTCATTTCTGTGAAATTTAGGAGAGCACAGCTGTACATTTTGCACATCTGTAAATTACTTTTGATTGCACTTTCCTCAAGTGAGAAAGGAGAAGCTCTACCTTCAATGCAACTTGTATATCTGACCACAGAAATGCTAGTAAATGCCTGTGCTTTATATATATAATTTCATTTTGGGCTACATAATCTCATCTCACTATTAATCCAGACTTTTATGTGACTTAGCTACTACAAGTTTCATCTTGAGTAGGCATTAAAATGGAAAATGGAAACTGTAAGATATTTGATTACTCTTAAGTTGTTAACTTATCTAAGAGGAGGGAACAATTTTCATTAGGTAGACTGGCTAATTCTGAAAGTAGGAAATATGCAAATACTCCTACATTCTTATTTAATGATTTGGGTATTGAAAATTAAAACAAATTCAAGATATGAGGTAGCGTAATAGCCTAACATTTTATCTAAGACCAATTCATTCAATAAGCCTTTTGTCTTATATCAGACATTTTGAACTGTTGATTACCAAAGTCAATTACTGGCTTCTAGTAACAAATAGCAGTTTCTAAATTAAATTTTTGGCACAAAATATGTCAATAGAAAAATGTTATCATTCTATAAATATTCTGAACTGATTATTGCTCTGTTTCATCTGCCAAAATTACAAATCGTTCTTTATTTCTACATCCTTGTTGATTCATTTCCTGACAATCGAACATGTTTTAGAAATAGCTAAATCACATTTGAACAGAGATTTTCTGTGCATCAACTTTTTAACTGTCACGCTCCCTGAATGTATCTAAAATTGGCTGTTGTAAAAAAAAAAAAATCCCTCCAGAGAATATTTATGAATGAACCCTAGGAATGGAGAGGAAAGAACATGTGATCAGGTTAGAATCCTACAGAATAAGCACTGGCAACATACATATAATTTTCAAAAACTGCTCCACTAGCAAAAAATTCATATCTAAATTATTATGCCTTATGAAGAATGTAATAGAAAAAAACTTAAAGAATGCTTTAAAAAGTAATTTTCAGATGACATCTCAAATAAAATTATAATAAAGCTAATCCCACATATTTAATTTCAGGAAGATTGCTCTTTCACTGTTTAAATATTTTGCACACAAAACGAATATTGATATAAACTATTTTGATCACAAAACACAGTTTATTAATTCACAAGTAGAAAATGCATGTTGTACAGTTTTCAGCAACTCAACCTTTCATGCACAACTGTCCGCATTCTTCAGGAAAGTGCCCAGGTTTAGGCAAGAATGAAAAACTAATTATCCTTGTTAAGGCTGAGTTGGCTTGGTTATTATGCTGATTTGGCCAACTGATTGAGCTGACCTACCCAAACTGTGATTTTGTTTTTTTAAACCACTATACAGAGAAGAACACTGCCTTTGCCAAAGAAACCCCAATCACAGACCCTCCAGTGAACAACAAGAAAGAGTGTGTTCTGCAACCCCTCTCTGTAAAAATTTCTGAGATTAGTGTTATGGGGGCTCTGAAGCAAGACTAGAGGATTTCAACAGGGAAATGATTGCACGGGTCTGAAACACCATAGATCATACAGACTGGACCAAAATCATCCCTTTGCCACCACTTTCCCAGCAGTTCTTAAGTGAAGGCTGCTCTCAGAGCCCACTGGGTATCTTTCCAGTTTGTTGTTTATGTATGAATAGCAAGTTGTAATTAGTTGCTATAAAAATACACCATGTCATTAATCTTCATCTTATTTTCTATTTTAGTTTTTTAAACTGAAGTCCACAGAAAGCCCATGTATTCCTCACATTTACATAAACATTAAAAAAATACACAATCATTCCTTTCAAAATCTCTGCAAATCGTAGTTGATAATCACAGGAAAGAAAAAATTTTTTGAAATATTTTCAGGCAACCCCCCAACACACACATTATGACCTCTAAAGTTAATGGGAGAAATGGAAAGCAAGGCACGACTTAGTCTCATGATATTTTTAAGGAGAACTATTATGTAACATTTCAATAATAGCAAAGTGGAAGCAATTATAAAATTAGTAAATAATAATTTTTAAGCAAATGATGGCATTCTATATTTCCTATAAATTAGTAAATCTTTAAAACTAATAATGATCATATATTTAGAATCACTACACAAACATGTAAATGACCACTAACTTAACACAGGATATTCAGTGCTTCAAAATATCAAAATCATCAGATTTGATGTGATCTTTATACTGACTCATATATAGACTAGATTTCAATAAGAAACTTAAAATCTTCATTTATTCAGTGGAATATGGAATAAGAATAAACTTAGAGCCTACTACTACACTTTCCGGCCTAATGCTCACAAGACAGATATCTCAGGATGTAGGCAGATACTCAGGTTGGCAGACATACCTGGACACATAAACAAGAGAAAACTAAAAACAAGTTTTTTAGAAAAAATTTTGAGCACCAAAAAAGAGGCCTTTTGCTGATCTTGATTCTGAAAGACTATACAGCTAAATATAAATAACCATTGTTTAAATATATACTAGGTCAGGTCGCTTATAAAATAAACCCTACCATGTTTAAAAACGATATCAAATAGCAATATTTACTTTATGATAATTTAAAAATTAAACCATTATTAAGTAAAAAATGCAACAAGTGCAAATCAACCATTCTTTTATATGAAAAAGTCAAAACCAGAGAACATTATTTTTATTCACTATTAACTGTGTTTAAATCAAAGCATAACATTTAAAAAATTACTTGGTTATCTAATTTATAGTTAAATATTAGCTGCGTGGAAATATGACAGTTGTTCATCTCATAAAAGAATAATACACTACAGTTATTTCTGTGGAAAAAGTCTTACGAATGCATTTTTTAAATTGTAATTAATTCTTTAATGTTCAAGATTTATTTTACTAATTAAATGACAAAATATTTATCAGCAGTTTACATGAAAAGTATCTCTTGACTTTTAGCACATAATTCCTCCAAAACAACAAAGGTCGGTTTCTCACGTGCTTCACCATCTACGTTTGTTATTGCAAATCCAAGATCATTCCACATATACCAATCTTTTATGGCAGAGGTCACTGAAGTTGTGCCAAAATTCAATACTTATATTCTATCTAATGCAGCGATACATTTATCTCATTGCTGGAATTTACCATTTAAAACAAAGCATTTCATTTAAATGATAAAATGCTCATCCAAAATGCCCTGTTGTAACATTTCTCACATTTTAAAAATCGTGGATAGAACACTGCAGTTTTAAAGTTTTCCTTTTTAACAAGAATTAAATTTTATACTTAATTATTTAAGAGTTCTTTTAAATGGGGGGGGGGGGGGAAGAAAGCATTTTATGCCTGTTGCATAATTGAAACAAACCAAAACACTGTCACACTTAAAACGGTAAAGGCCCATAATCTAAATTGACAACTACAAATGAAATTCACTTTCTCTGAAGAGTGAAGTAGTTTCCCTATGGTAAAGTGGAATAGGTTTTAGTATTTCCAAAAACTTGGGGAAAATGCTGAATAAAGCAAATTATTCCAACTGTTCTTTGCAAATAAATTTAGCAAAAATATCAAAATATTTTTCTTTTTGAAAGTAATTGTATCCTGAATATTGTTTTAAAATGTCAACTCAGTGAAAAAATGTAATCAGTGTTTTGCATTTATGGTTCCTAAAGGAAAATTAGCTAATAAGTCTGCTAAAAAGCCTACACTTTTGAAATACGCAATTACAATTCATAGCTATAGCAAAAGACAGTAAATTTCTTAGTAAATTTAGCTAAAGTGTATAACTTAAATTTTTCTCACTACTTACTTGTTTCTCCCTCAACTCAAAAGTGTTTGTCAGTAATTTTATACAATTAAATTTCTTCGGAACTCACAAACTAACATATCTGTGTACTTTAAAAGTTCGATATTTTATGGCATTTATTTTGCTATGGCCTCTAATTAACCAAAAAACCCCACAACAACAGCTAAAATCATCAGCTGAAACATTTTCCAGTATATTTTAGAGAAACATTCTGTCAATTTCAAGTAAGCAAAATACTTAATTAAAAAATAAAAAATGGAAACAGAAGACAATATTGTATGTATGAGAGCTAAGATTAAAATAAAAATAGAATTCAAAAATAATGTTTTAAGCAAGAACCCTGCTGAATAAGCAAGCTATCTTATTTTTCCTGCACCTGTTTGATGATAGTAAATGATAAAAATGTTCCTGCTTTATGCAAATTTTGAAATATCGAACATATATTAACTTTTTTTTTAAGAATATTGAAGATTACATTAAATGAGAATTCAACTGCGAACTCACATGGAAGTACAGAACTTATCCAGGTAAATATCTATAAATAGCAGATATGTACTGCCCTTTCCCAATTTATAGCATCTCTGTATTTTAATGCTGACTGATAGGGTAACTTCAAACACTCCATGCCTCAGTGCAACTAACAGCAATGTAAATACAGAAATACCAAAAAATATTTTATATATACATAAATTATATATATATTTATTTGATCTGAAAGAAATCAGATGCATTTTCTAATGCTAAAATTTATTTAAAGTTAATTTTCATTTTTTTCTATGACCCCAATTAGCAATCTTTTATACTGTATAATAAAAAAGAGAAGATAAACATAGTGATAAATAAATGAAAAACATACCTAGTAAGACAGCTCTAACTCATGTTTCTTTAAAGAATAAATCAGGCTCTCATCAATATTTTTAAAAGAAATATGATTATTGTAAAGTGAAAAATAAAGTTTCACTCTAGATTACCACAGACTAACATATAAGGCAAAATAGCATTTAGTATAATAGGATTTCTTAAAAAAAAAACAGGGCAACAGAGATCCTACTTTTCTGCTTTTAAATACACTGCAGTGTGTCTATTTTTAATGTCTAAATATATTGCTGAAAATGGTTACATAAAATCTGAGGTTGTTAATATCTGATTACTAAGGTATTTCATTGCAACCTGTGAATTTAACTCTTAAAATACTGGAGTGTAAAGTAACGTATCGGCTTACATGATAAAATCCAGTTAAATAAAATAAAAACTGACAGTTCTGAAAATTAGATGAAAGTGACTTTGACCTTTCTTTCATAAAAAAAAAAATCATCATTTTTATTGCAAAACAGCAATTAAATACAATTATTTTAAGTTATTCAGTCATGTTTATATATCAAGCACTTTTAAAACATTTGTTATAAATACCATCAGGGTGTTAATACACTTTTAAAATTATACAAAAAGTGCCAACATTTTTTAGAATCCCAAATACTATGATATTTAAAATATACAAAAATCCCATTTTAAAAAGGTTAAGCTGAATTGTGCACACAGCGAAACTTCTAGAAAACTTCATTACTTACTGTTCACTGAGTATTACTTACAGAGATTAACAGTTTTAAGAATTCATCTGTTATTTATCCTGAAGTGTTTTGAATAACCCTTTCGTACTGTATACTTCTCAGTGTGATGACCATCCCTACTCTGGTCTGCTGAGAAAAACAAAAAAATCGGTAAACCTTCTTCTTTAAGATTGTTCTTGTTATAACGTATTTTAGGTGGCCACAAGCAGGAATTCATAATTCTCAAAGCAACAATATAAGGAAATTTTTTTTAATGTTTGTTTCATATTTACTGTATAAAGTCATTTTGACATGCCTACACAACTGGTTATGGAAGCTCTCAGACATGATTCCTAATAAAAAATTTTTTTTTTTTTGCTCCAGGTTCTTTAGAGAAAGCTTGCCGCTGGGAAGTTGATTTTGGCCAAGTGCCAAAATCATGTGCAAAGGGGCCTCATTAGGGATTCATGGCAGCCTTCAGCACTAACAAAAAATGTGACCCAACAGGCTAAATCAGCGACTAAAATTAAAAAGTAAGAGACAAAGACAACTTACTTAATATTCCTTCCAAAGCAACATTAAACTTTTTTTGGTAATTAAACCCTTGTTAGTCTAATGCAGCGTTCCTCTGTCCTCAAATGATTGTACAATTACTCTTTAAAACTTGTCAATTTCCCTTCTAAATACACTTTCTTTCTACGGCAGTTTACAAAGATTTTGCTATATAATAAAACCCTATATCCAGTATAATCAGTTCAACAGCAGAAAACAAAATCTTAAAAATGCAGACTACAGTATTCCCTTAAGATTTAAATAAACAAACAAAAAATAAGCAAACAAATAGTACCTTTTAAACTTCTACAAAAGTGAACAGGCACACTCCAAACTCACGTCGCTTGTGATGAATCATTCTCACTGCCCAACTTTTCCCCAAAAAAGTAGATTTGATACGCAGCCTTACCTAGATGTCTTCTGGCTTTTCTGCAGATCAAAAAGTTTCCTGCCTAAGCACACAGATATTCTTTCACAAACCATAAAGGGCCTTTTATGAATCCAGCACTGTAACAGGCTGCCTTCCACACCACGTTGAGAGCCCAGTGTGCCAGCTCTCAAGATAAAATACATTGCTAATACACAATTAGTGGGAGAGGTTGTCTACTGGAGAATTTATCTTAACGAAAGAAGGAAAAAGAAGCTTTTTTCTTTTTTTTTTCTTTTTTTTTTTTTTTTTTGGAAAAAGCAAAGAGGGTGCGGTCAGATGTTAGGTTTTGCCTGAGAAAGGGCCCTACACTGCACTAGTACCTAAATACTAGCAGAAGCTGCCTGGGAAGAGAGCCAATGGAAGGACTTTGTTTGACCCAGCTGCCAATCTCCCCTGAAGCCGTGCGCCAGACTAAACACTCACACTATTTTAACTCAAATCAGGCTACAGCAGCTGTTTGCTTTCCGGCTCTGAGCTCTGCACCCAACATGGCTTGTGCAGTTCACCCAGCGAGCTCTGCTAGCTGCCTGGCTAAAATCTGTTCTGGATTGGGATTTGTCATTGGAGAGCAAAATTTAACCCTATTCCTCGTGGTAAATATGAACTGTTTGTTGTTCAGCGTTTGGATCTTGTATTTTGGAATAATTTTGCAATCTATTTAAAGAAGAGTGATATTTTATATCACAGAGGAAAATTGAGATTTGAAGACTATAGAGATTCATATATTTCTTTGAAATTCTAACATAAATTCTTCTGATGTATTCAAATTAACACTAAAATAACCCTTGTGTGTAACAATAACAAGACTTATACCAAGCACTTCTAAGAACAAAGATGGTACCCATTCAACCCAATCCAAATGTCTTTGGCCCTACCTAGGTGGAAAGTTGGTATCACAGGATCAGAGACTCATCATTCTGAGAGTTGGTAATTACTGCTTAATGCTCTGGAAAGTTCCTCCAGAAGCAACATCTAAGCACACAAGTAGTTTGTTTTCCTTATATGGAAAAGTACAAAGTGGTCCAATTTATCTTTCCTAAATTTCTAAGCTTATTCAGCTATTAGGCTGAATGTGAAAATAAATCCTGAATTGTAAAAGATTAAAAGATGCCCATTGGTAGTCTAAAGTGAAAAGGAAACTAAAGAGAAGTTAGTCAGGAGAAGCACAATTTAAATAATAGTCAAAATTATCTGATATATCAGGGAGAAGAGATCTGATAACCAAGAGCTATTGCACCCAAGATAGGAGACAAACATTACATATATGCAGAAAATAAGTCAGGAAGTCATTCAACACGTGGAAGAGGTAGAGAAGTCGAGAGGAGTGTGATAACATGGACTATAACTGAGTTATTCTTACTCCTGACCAAATTCCTCATTATGGACAACAATGGAGAGAGAAGACAGAGGGATTTTAGTTTCTGTTGTTGCTTGCGGGTAGAAGGATGTCTCTTCATTTAGGGCAAGTAGCCAGTAAGACTTTCATGTTTTTTAACATAACTAATTTGGTTCACACTGCAGTCAGAAGATGACCAAAAAAGAAATATTTCTGATATACTGTAAAAGTACGTCCAGGGATAGTTTCAAAAAGTTTTTCTTTTGCTTTAACAGAGAGTTTACTTTGTTTCTATTTCTGCCCCCAAAATAATGTTTGTTTTCTTATCTTAGAAATGAGATCAAAGTTACAAAAATTGTCATTTTATAATAAAATGTTATTTTCTCAGATAGAAAGAGGTGAAGATACTTATAGAGAGGTTGAACTATTAGGTTTGATGAGTGCACATAAACGGAAAGAACCAATTCATTAAAAATGCATGTCAAGATAATATTGATAATATTGTACAACAGGTGAGTTATTATCTCATCCTGAAAGTAATACACATATTAACCCAAAAGATTCCCATTGGATCTGGCTTCCTACATAGCAGAGTATAATTAGCTGCTAAAAATTCTCATGGAATCAAGTAAAATGTTGGGAAATGGTTTCTTTTGTGCCTCTTTCTTTCAATCCAAGAAAATATTCAACAGGTTTCTCTGAATAGTCTATTACAATCTACCGAGAAAATTATCACCCAGAATTACACAGCTCCATGTACTTCTGCAGTAGCTATAAAATGGTGGCCCTGTAGTAACATTTGTTCATCTCAGTAATTACTTCTCTTACACTGCATTCTGCACTGCTATCTTCTCCTTAGACACTTGTGCACAAAGCAGTTAGTTCACATCACGAATACTTTGGGCTGAATTGTGTTCCCCTCCCTCGAAATTCACATATTGAAGTCCTAATTCTCAGAACCTCAGAATGTGACAGTATTTGGAGATGTGAACTATTAAGAGATCATTTAGTTAAATGAGGTCATTAGGGTAGGCCCTAATGCAATACAATTAGTGTCCTTACAAGAAGAGATTAGGACACAGATACACACAGAGGGAAGACCATGTAAAGACACAGGGAGAAGTCCACCTGCAGTCAAGGAAAGAGATTCATGAGGAACCAACCCTGCAGGCACCTTGATCTTGAACTTCTAGCTGCCAGAATTGTGAGAAATAAATTTCTGTTTTTGAAGCCATCCAGACTGTGGTATTTTTTATGGCAACCTGAGAAAACTAATACAATGTCTAAATAAAAAGGAGTGAAAAATTATCTTATCGTTGATTACAATTTGTTTCTATACTCAGGTGTTTGACTTTATTCAATAGAGCATGTAATTTATGAAGGAAGTATACATTATTTGCATTTTCCAGGAAAAGGAAAAACTACATGTGTGCCAGAGTTTTATATAAAAGCTGTACATGGTGTTAAGAATGAAGAAAAATATGACACAGTTGCCATTCTTTCATGATACTTCTCAGTTTCATGTTTTGAACAGGAATACCATGCTTAAGCCATTGTCTGGTACATAATAAAATGCTGTGTGCACAATTAACAGGCATAGACTTTGAAAATAATTACGGAATAAATAGGTGCTTAGCTTTTCCTTTAGGACAATAAAAAATGGAATGTAGACTTCTGATTTTGCAAGATAGTTTTGATCCATGGACAACTTACAGTTGAGGCCTGATGCTAGATAAAAATTTCCTATCAAGAGGTGGAAATATAAAAGGTTAGTCTTTCTAAGGGGAGAGTTCAAATAACTTTTACAAAGGCAATAGACTCTAACGGAAGAAGGAAAAGAAATGTGTGTGCCTTGCAAGAAAGTCTGGATAAAAGCAAAGGAGGTGAGACTGAAAATAATCAAAGATAGAATAAATCAAGGGGTTAATCAGAATATCCCCAAAGGAAGCCATCTTTGTCCAGATAGTTAAGAATGGACATTCCACTTACATAACGTTGGAAGCAGCAAGATAATTATGGGAAATGGATTAGAGTAGGAATACTTTTGCTGTTGTGTCAGGCAGAATTCTAAGACAGCCCTAAGATTCCCACTCCCTGGTAAACACTTGTATACTACACCAGAAGTTGGGCAGAACCCAGGAATATGATTATTTAGTTGCTTTGTTGATTAGGTTATCAACCTCTATGTAAGAATCAATGATATCTCCATGTAGAGTTGGTAGAAGGAGAAAGAAGAAGCCAATATCCAAGTAATATACCTGACCAGAAGAAGTAAGGAAAAGATGACTGACATTACCAAAGCAATGACATGCTGTTTACCCACCAGCTGATGTGGAGGTGAGCATTCATTCATTTTTTGATTCACCTATCCTCTCAAAAATTCTATTTAATGCTGACTTCGTGTGTGTGTTTGGTGGGGGGACCACTGGGCTAAGTGTTGTGTGGGATGAAAAAACAGATGTTTCTGTCTAGTAAGCAAACTGATAGCTGAACAGTCAATTCTAAAGAAAATGGCACTGTTTTTGTTGAGCACTTCAGAACGCTGAGGCATTAGGTAATTAAGTGGTTTAATAAATGTCATAGAATGTTATGACAATATTGATAATTATCACATGTTCAACTACTTTTAATAAACAAGTTACTGTATTGTAAAAACTAATATATTTTTGGTCACCCAACAGCTTCATGATGTCATTGTCTTAAAGTGCCTAAAGACATCATTATTTCTGTGAAATTATGATTGCTAGTTTCTCTTATTTTTTTGGTAAGCAGTTCCATTATTTTCCACGCTAGTTGAGACCAAAAAGATCACATATCTCTTGAAATCCTCACAGTTAAAAAATAAAATCCAAGACATCATCATTGTGCACAAAAGCCCATTATTACTCCAAAGTAAATAACACAGTACTTTGGACACCTGTTTCCCAATGAGAATATCCATAAAACATTGAGAAGCAACTTCAGATAAATGTTAAATGTAAATTAAATGTGATCAGTGAATGGAATGACTCAAGTTATTATAAGGAAAATGATCTTAAATGACTAAGTAAATATTTCTGTGTAAAGATTTAAAATAAAACATAACACAATATACTATTATCAAAATAGAAAAAAAAATTAATTTCTTACCTGGGGTAACAAATGATGAGGCACACAGACTCATAGCACACATACAAACAGACAAAAATATTTAAGTAATAGAAAGATGATGAACTATTCTAACTGATCTGATTAAAATTTTGAAACTGACTTCACATTCCCACTGTAAATTTTTTTTTAATTTAAGCCATTTGCTGCTTCATTCTATTTTCTAGATCTATAAATCTGCTTTTTTGAGGCAATCTCTGTAGGCATTTTCAAATTTTATCAAGTATATTTTATAGTTTCAGAAGGATTAAGAACAATCTAAATACACACAAGGAGAAACAGATAACATGAATAGCCCTATATGTATAAATAAATTGAATTAATAACTAATAACCTTTCCTTAAAGAAATCACCAGATGCAAATGGTTTCACAAGTGATTTCTACCAAACATTAAAGGAAGAAATAATATCAATTCTCCACAGCCTCTTTCAAAAAAATAAATAATTAAAAGCAGAGGGACACTATCTAACTCATTCAGTGAGCCCAGCATTACTCTAATGCTAAAACTAGATATAAGAAAAAAAATCACAAACTTGTATCTCTCATGAACATAGACACAAAACAAAACCTCACTGAAATATTAACAAGTTGAATTCAACAATGTATGAAAAGAATTATATACTACAACCAAGTGGTATTTATTCCATGTATGCAAGGTTGGTTCAACACCTGAAAAATCAATCAATATAATCCACTGTATCAACAGACTAAAGGGGGTAAATCATGTGATCATATTAATTGACACAGAAGAAATACCATTTGAGAAAATCCAATACTCAATCATAATAAAAATACTCAGCAAACTAAGAGTAGAGAAGAACTTCTCCAAATCAATGGAGAACCATCTACAGAAACCTACAGCTAACATAATCAATGAGTAACTAGACACTTTCCCCCTAAGACCAGAAACAAGGCAAGGATGTTCCCATTCACCACTCCTATTCAACATCACATAGGAAGTCCTAGCTGGTGTCATAAGAAAAGAAATGGAAATAAAAGGATAAATATTGGAAAAGAATAAAACAGTTGCTATTCATTGATGATAGGATTGTCTATATAGAAAAATTCCAAACAATTTTTTTTATAAAAAAGCAACTATAGCAAGGCTTCAGGGTACGAGGTTAATATACAAAAGCCAATTTACCGTTAGCAGATGAATACGTTCTGGGGTTCTAATGTACAGCATTGTGATATGGTTAACAGTATTGTATTGTAACACATGAAAATTGTTAAGAAAATTGATCTTAAATGTTCTCAGCACAGAAAAGAAACAATAATTATGTGATGTGATGGAGTGTTAACTAACACTGCAGTAGTAATCAGACTGCAATATAAAAGTGTGTCAAATCAACACATTGTACACTTTAAATTTGTATAATATTATATGTCAATTATGTCTCAATAAAGCTAGTAAAAATATAGAATTTGAAATTTTAAAAATACCATCAATAATAGTATCAAACAATTAAATACTTAGGCATAAATATAACAAAATATGTACAATACATATATGTGGAAAACTACAAACTGCTGCTTTGTTGGCGGAGAGGGCCCAGGATGCAATGTCTCCAGTACAAATGAGCACAACCATCACACAGATCTTGGTTTCTAATACCATTCTTCAATAAAAGGAACTAGGGCTCCTTGGAGAATTACCTGATTCTAGGACTCAGCAGTAAATAGGCAAAATGGGCCTGAGGCATCTTATAGTGCCAAAAAGTAAATTAGTGCCAAAAATAAAAAGTAAATAATGATGAAGATACATTAAAGGGATTCAGGAGCCAATTGAAAGAGGTCTCGATGGCCAAAGTTGAAACAATTTGAACAACAAAGTAAAAGAAGTAGTATTGGATTACAACCCAAAGTACAAAATAAGAGTCCATGAATACATACTGATATAAATTAATGAATATATATTCCATCCTTAAAGAGGTGGAGCAAATCTGCCCACTCCTTAAGTGTGGGCTGAGCATAGTGACTTCCTTCCAAAGAGCACAATATTGAAAAAGAGAGAAAAAGATAATAAGTTTATAGTGGAGAAAGCTGACAAGCACTTCTGCAAGCCAGGTGATCAAGAGTAACATCAATAGTGATAAGTTATTTTAGTAACATTCAATTTTGATATTATGTGATGAAAATGGCCATGTACCTTCGTGGTCTTCCTTCCCAAAATGTATCATTTCAGTCTAAGCATAAGAAAAACATCAGACAAATTCCAGTTGAGAGATATTCTATGGAACAACTGATCAGTAAACCTCAAAATTGTCAAGGTCATTAGAAATAAGGAAAGTCTGAGAAACTGTCACAACCAAGAATACACTAAGGAGACATGACTATTAATGCAATATGGTATCCTGGATGGGATCCTGGAACAACAACCAAAAAAGGGGGCATTAGGGAAAAACCTAAGGAAATCTGAATAAAGTATGGACTTTAGTTGGTAATAATGGATCAATTGTGTTTGACCAATTGTGACAAATATACCACACTACTATATTGAGAAACTAGGTGTGGGGTATACAGGAAATCTTTTTTGTACCATCTTTCCAATAATTTTGTAGATATAAAATTGTTCTAAAATTAAAATTTTACTAAAATATTCACTAGAAAAATATTTTAGATAGAAAAAATGATTAAACACTTCATGGTATGTTACCCAATACTTTCTTAGGTGTGGAAGCAATGTCCAGAAAGCAAGTCTTGAGAAATATGTATTAAAGTAATAAAACTACTCCTTTGATTTCCATAACATTGTCTCCCCAATATTTTTTTTTCTTCCCATATATCTGATTTTGTTTTCAACTGTTTAAACGTGTTACTCAAGATTACCTCCTCAGCTACCTTTTTCTTTTCTCGCTCTACTCAGAAATCTACTTGATTTTTACAAATAGGTTGATAACCTCCAAATCTTCAGCACAGACACCTCTATATAGTGCTCCAGATCCCATTTCCTAAATGTCCATCAGCATCCCAATCTCCATTCCTAAAACCATATTTATTCTTTTCCCTTTAACTTGCTGCTACTCTGTTTAATAGTCAACCATTCTCACATGCCAGAAGTCAGAAGAGATCTCACGATATCTCAACAGTTCCTGAGTAAAACACTGGGACAACTGGAAAAGCATGGAATATAAAGTATAAATGACGACAAAAGTTCTTAACAACAACAACAAAAAGAAACTTTAGTGGGCACATCAAAAACATTTATTTTGTTCTAGGAAAGCAAAAGAAAAAAATCATGAAATAGAAACTGATCTACAGAAATAATTAAAATTAAAATGATAATTCATGAATAATTAATGTTCCTGAAGTGTTAGAACAAATTTTAAAAAAATCAAAGATAGAATAGAACTTTCTCAAGCCTAATGCTAAATTAAATAATTCACCACGTGCTTAGCAAAATTATTGGAGGAAGATACAGACCTAGATCACTCTAGCAAAGAAAAATTTTAATTATTATTTTAAAGGACAGATCTTACCACTATCAAAACTGAAAAGGAAAGTGTATGTGTGTGTGTGTGTGTGTGTGTATCTACATAGGAATAAAAATAGTCTGTCCACATTATTTACAAAATGAAAAATTAATAATATCCATGTAACATTGGGGTATATTCGTTTTTGAATAAAAGGATTTAGGTCCAACCATAGGGATCAAAGGTGAACTATGACTGTCTTAATCCAATAGAATTAGGTGAAAACCAGACATAAACCAATCGATGTACTGCATTCCTCCAACCACAGATATTGGTTCAGAGTGAGCTGGACCACATGACCATAATTGATCTAGTCTCTTATGTGAAAAGGAGGCAACTATATCTAAGAGTCACCTTTTAATAACTACGACAGAACCAAGCTTTGGGATAAAAGCGACATCACAAAATAATGTGAAATAGTAACTAGCACCTTGATGATATTATTAAAACCCAGATTTCATCTTACCCTACCTATGACTGTTTTCAGTTATGTGAACCAGTAAATTTCCTTATTGTTTAAGCCATTTAGAGTTTACTTTTATTTAATACAAATGGAAAGTATCATAACTTGTAAGCTAGCCAAATTTCATTTCATGTGTAAAGGCAACAGAAAGACATCTTAAATGGCCAAAAACTAAGAGATTATATTATTCTTAAGAAAATTGCATAAGACATGCTGGCTGACTAACAGTTGAATCAAAATTAAGTGTCCATCAGTGGATGAATGGATAAAGAAATATATACATAATACATAATGGAATATTAATCAGCCTTAAAAGGAAGGAAATCCTGCCTTTTCTGAAAATGTGTACAGATTTAGAGGACATTATTCTAAGTGAAATAAGCCACACATAGAAAGACAAATACTTGGTGTTCTCACTTGTATGTGGAATCTAAAAAAGTCAAACTCAGAAAAACAGAGTAGAATAGTGGTTGCCAGGGACTGAGGACGTGGGAGAAATGTGGAGATGTTGGTCAAAGGGTACAAACTTTTAGTTATAACATGAATAAGCTCTAGATATCTAATGTACAGCATGGTAACTATCCTTAGTTCATTGTATATCTGAAATTTTCTAGGAGAGTAAATTTTAAGTGTTCTTGACACACACATAAACACACACACACACACACACACAGGTAACTATGTAAAGTGATGGATGTGCTAATTAGCTTGACTGAGTGTGGTAACCATTACACAAGGTATGCTTATATCAAAACACCATGTTTTATACCTTAATATGTGTAGTTTTCTTGTTAATCATACCTCAATAAAGCTGGAAAAAACAAAAATAAGTTTAAAAAAAAGAATTTAGTATAGAGGCCTTTCCTACTCAAGCTAGACCCAAAACTGTATTTGGACTCAGAAATCTTCCCTAAGATATTCTACTTCTTTTTCTCCTCCTTTCCCTATACTAAGAAATGTTTGTCATGCTGCATTCTTCATACCACAATGTTGGATGACCACTTCAAACAATAGTGATGTGTTGTACTCCAATACTTGCTAACAATAATTAATTATTTACCAATTTGTGATATTGTGCCAGAATTACAAAAAATTCTTTCACTTACTGTTTCTTTTTCCACAGAAAAAAATATGTAGAGCACCATGATGATCAGTGAGAAAATATAATAAAAAGTTTGCAGATGCAATTATTTCCTGAGAAAACCCCAATTTATAACATTTAACATCAAGTTCCTATGAATGTACACAAGAGGGAAGAGATATGGGAACATATGTATATGTATAACTGATTCACTTTGTCATAAAGCAGAAACTAACACACCGTTGTAAAGCAATTATACTCCAATAAAGATGTTAAAAAAAATAGTTCCTATGAATGCGCCTCTTATGTGCTTCAAAGTCAACCAATAATGATCTTAAATAAAGAGAAACAGTTAATAACTAAAATGTATTGAGCACTAATTCTACTAAGTTAGGTTCAAATAAATGGAAGAGCAGGATTAAACCCAAACAATCTGATGCCAGAACTTTAGTTCCTGATCACTGTCTGTACTGTCTCTAAGGAAACATTTATTGAGTGCACATTATACAATAGGCACTGACTCTGTCTTCTTTGTGATGTAATCATTGTTCAGCTCTCTGATAACATCTTTTGTAAATTATCCACATTATACTATCCATGCACAAACCTAGGTTTCATTGTTACGCTCTCTCTCCTTAGTCTGGGCACTTGCGGTAATGTGCTTCCTTTAGCACTTTGCTTGCCTATCTTCTATTTGGAGACAGCATGGGTATAAGTTGTAATAGGAAGACTTTCCAGACTGTTTTCTGACCAAAATCTAATTCAGCATTCTTTCTATGCCTTGCCATAGTACAATACATACTTCTAAATCTATTATAATTTGCTTTTATCCATTTCCCAAGACTTTAAGAACAGGGGACTATGCTTCCCTCATTTCAATATCAGTAACCCATACCATCCTTGGCACTGAATAGGCACTCCTAAATGTTATGAATTACTTAATGAGAAAATTACTGAGTGGAACATTTAATGTTAAGTAAAGCAGAAATCTTGAATTACATAGAAAATATAGATGTTTACAGGTTAATTTAAAATAGCCAATTTAAGCTTATGGAATTGTTCCCATTGAATTTGAGGTTCTTTCTTTGCCGCAAAAGAATTTGGAGATGAAGTGATAGGTAAAAAGTGGATTTATTTAGAGAGAACATACTCCACAGACAGAGCGTGGTCCATCTAGGAAGGCGAGAGACCTTGAGAGAAACACACTCCACAGACAGAGTGTGGGCCATTTGAGAAGGTGAGAGAGAGCCTCGAAATATGGCATGGTTAGTTTCTATGGGCTGATAATTTCATAGGCTAATGAGTGGGAGGATTTTTCCAATTATTTGGGGGAAGGGGCGAGGATTTCCAGGAATTGGGCCACTGCACACTTTTTGACCTTTTAGGGTTGTCCTCAGAACTGTCACGGTGATGGTGGGTGTGTCATTTAGCATGCTAATGTATTACAATAAGCGTATAATGAGGCTCAAGGTCCCCTGGAAGTCGAATCTTCCGCCATTTTGGACCCAGTTGGCTTTAACCAGTCTTTGTCAAGTACTATGGCTATATCATTCTTTTAAAGGTTGTGCCCTGCCCCCTTCCCTCCTATTTCATTTCCCCCTCAGAGATTTTACTCCCGTATTTTTATGGGAAACAGAGGGGTGACAGTCCATCTTCTGTAACCGCTTCAAGGTTGAATAGGGGGATGGACACTGCCTGTCAGGGAGTAAAAACTCTGGATGCCTGATCTAGAGGCCTCAGAGGCAGGACAGCTCCTTGTTTTCATTTGGTATGGGCTAGAATCCTCACATAGCCATCATCTTGATGTGGGACTGTTATAACTGCTACCATAGCCTTCCTATGAATTTTCTTGATGATGAAGCACTTTTTGTAACAGCATCAGAGTACAAAACTATCTATAAATGACAAAAGACTTAAAAGCCATGGTTAAACATCTGATTACAGTGTAACTGATAAAGAAACTTGGTTACTGTTGTGACACACAATATTTTAAGATAATAACTAGAATTATGACTGATAATACTTTACCATGACATGTCAGAATTTTAGGAACTCCATATAATTTCTAGAATATCTGTATTAGTAACATTTGCCATACAATGTAACCTAAGAAGATTTATTACTCATTTGACAGTACTTCACATGTAATTTAATTTGACTTAGGAAGTTTTGTCAAAAAAATATCAAAAGGGTTTAAAACAGTCAGATAGGATCATAGGTCACTGTGAAAAAAATAGTTATTTACTTAGCCAAAGTGACAATAAAAGATTTCAAAGACAAATGCAGAACAGATCACTTAAAAGGTAAAGAGTTTAAAACCTGTTACTAAAGGCAGTTTAACATTTTAAGAAGCTTGTCCTTTTAACAGAGAGAAAGGCCAAATTCAGGTTTTGCACCAGCTTACTTTTAAAATTCGTTTACTCAATTAAATTCATTTTAAACTTAGTCAATATTAACCATGCACAAAACTTTTTCTTCTCACAGTTCCTATCCACAACTTTTCATCACTTTCTGTATCCATCACTTTATTTTTCCATCCAGAAACAGCCATCCAGAGACAGCCAACTTCCTTTTCCCTTAATATTATAAAATGCAATTCCATTCCTCATACTTTCTTTACTGAAAACACACATCCTACTTTCCTTAAGCAACCATGCACTGTCATTGATATCAGTACTCTGTAGATTGGTAAACATAAATCCAAATAATTTTTTTTAAATGTGCTTTCTTATAGAAAATATCTCAGTGTGACACCAAACATATTTATTAATAGTCCTAAACCTTTTGTTTCTCTGTAAAAGGAAGCCAATGTTCAGCAATTAATGTTTCAGTATCTTATTTTATTTGGAAATGACCTAGTTATTTAATAAACTTTCATCATTTAACTTAATTTAGCACAACTCTAGAATTTCAAGTTACCAGAATCTGGAGAGACTAATTTAGACAGACATTTTTAAAACATAATTATTTTTAAAAAGTTTACCCAAAGCTTTTCTCATTGCACTTTTTTCCTTAAAAGTTTTTTTCATAACAAGTTACTTTTCTCGTTGACAAATTTGTAATGGATAGAATGAGGTCTTATTTGACCTCTAGTAAACCTAGCTGCAATAGATGTATTATACTTAACATTGATGACTCTAAAGACATGTCTATATTAATCAGACCAACAAGCTTAAGCCACCTTCAATACCAGATATTAGTTTAGTCTTGAATATTTCCCAGATGACATGAACCTGAAATTCATTCTGGCCAGATTTATATTCCTGTATTTATATAAGCACTTAATTTCCTTTAAGCCAATTCAATAGAGCTCTTTTATGAATTAATTTTGGCAATATCATACAGCTAGAACACACATAGATACAAACAAATACACAGACACAGAAACCTCAAAGTTCCCATTTCAAAACTGTAGCCCTAAGTCAACGTAAAACCCATCAGTTATAAGGGGTTGGATTCAAACTGGGCTCCTGGCAGATGGAACAAATCAAGGTCACCTATCTAGATGGCTACTTTTTACTAATGTTTACAGAAAAGACACTTAGGATTTTTACTTTTATTCTTGACAAGTCAAGTTCTAAATTACTTTCCCCTCTTTGAAATTTGCATTTTAAAAGGATGGTGGCAATAAGGGTTCCCAGAGAAGACTAGGTAGGATTGGAATATTACAGGGAGATTGGCATGGCATCAAAAGCCCGTATTTAATGAATTTTGAGATTAGGGGTTGGAGGCCTTATTGACCCTCTGGTTTATGGAGTATTAGCACCTGGAAGGGAAGTTACTAGTTTCCTTTAAGGTGATTTTTATAAGAGTGACAAGCTTTGCCTTCCCTGGGATTCCCTGATCCCAGACCTGCAGATCTATAAGTTTTTCAGTTTCTGGGGGAATATTTTGGGTTGGACTGTCCATGTCTTGTACAATACATAGTCCAGCCAAAAATGTGCCTTGGCTTTGGTTTTCAGGGAGGGTGAGAGCTGCCCCCAAGGCTGAGAGAAAATCCCTTCCCAATAATGGGCTGGGGCATTCAGGCATGACAAGAAACTTGTGAGTTATAAGAGTGTTTCTCCAGGTGCAAGTTAGAGGAGTGGCGAAATGTTTTAGTTTTGGCTTTCCTTCGACCCCAACAACAGAGCAGGTTTTAGGGGCAAGGGGCCCAGCGTGAGAAGTCAGGACAGGGTAAGTGGCTCCCGTGTCCACTAGAAATTGGACAAGGTTACCTGCCACGTCAGTGGTCACCTGCGGTTCCTCCTGTGTGATGACTGTCTTCTTGGGAGCCTTGGGTGGTCCCGGGTCCCGTCAATCGGCCACTGCCATGATTGACACAGGGGAATTTCCTTGCTCCCTTCAGAGCTGGGGGCTTTCCCTCTTCCAGTGGCCCATCTTCTTGCCGAGTTGGCATAGCGTTTTGGGTGAAGGCTGGGACCTGTTTCCTGAGCATTCCTTGCTCCAGTGTTCAGGACTCCCACAGCTGAAACTGGCTCCTTTTCCTGGTGGAGATCTTCTGGGAGTACGTTTGGGGTGACAAGGAAGTGGGTTGGGTCTTCTCATGATAGCTGCCAAAAGCCTGGCTTGCTGTCATTCCTTCCTGAAGCTATGCTCTTCCTTCTTTTCCTCCTCAGCCTGGTCTTTATCGTTAACAACACTGAAAGCTGTGTCAATAAGAAGGTTAGGAGGGGTGTGGGGCCCCATGGCAAACTTTTGAAGCTTCCAACAGATGTCAGGGGGTGATTGGCTAATGAAGTGGGTTGCAAATACAATGTGTCCCTCGAAAGTATTTGGGTCTTCTGTCAGGGGTTTCTGTTCTTCCAGGGGTGCCACTAGAGAGGGCTTTTGTGTAGCCCAAACGGGTCTCAGCCGGCAAGGTCCCCTAACATAGGACTTGCATAGCTCCGGGTTTTCTCTTAGGGCCATAAAAGCCTGTACATAAGGAACTTCTGTCCATTTCCCCTGCCTTTTGCAAAAGATGTCTAAGTGTAGGATGGCATTATAGTTGAGGCTCCCATTTTCTGGCCAGGCCTCATCGACCTTAAGTTTATATGTTATGAAAGAAAATGAGCTACTTTGCCTTCCCTGGGATTCCCTGATCCCAGACCTGCGGATCTATAAGTTTTTCAGTTTCTGGGGGAATATTTTGGGTTGGACTGTCCACGTCTTGTACAATACATAGTCCAGCCAAAAATGTGCCTTGGCTTTGGTTTTCAGGGAGGGTAAATGGGGGTCAGCTACTCCCCTGTGTAGCGGTTCTGTTGGCCCCAGCATCCTGGGGCCCATGTCCTATCCTGGCATCCATGGTAGCCAGGATGAGTGACTTCCCTGAAGGTTTCTCTATAGATTCTATAGATTAATCCCTGTGTTCTGGGATATGTTCCCCATGACATCCTCATGGTTCTAACACAAAATCCCAGCCTTTTTTTCTAAAAAGGTGATAAGTTTCAGAAAACAGGCACTGGCCGTTAAGGGAGATGGTTTGTGAAAAAGAAGAAAACCTCTCATTTGCCTTCCCTTTTGTGGGTGGCACCCCTGAGTTCTCAGTGCCATGCTCCCCCTACCCCCTTCCCAAACATGCTCTGGCCAGCTGGCAGTAGGGCTGGGTGCAGGGGCAGATATGGCTGCTGAAGCGGAGGCACCGTGACTGTAGTTAGGGGGATGGAGGGCCCTGCGACCCTGGAAGGACGCTCCCAATTGCGTGACCCCGGAGAGGCAAGCACAGCAAATGCGGGTCATGGCCCAGGCAAGTATCCCTGGGGTGCAGCCATGTGTATGACCCATCCACCTTGAGTCGCCCGCTCTACTCTAACAGAGCAGGATGGGGTGAGGGCAGACCCTGGAGAGGCCCAGCCCAACACCAGGAGGCAGGCGGTGAACAATGGTCCCACCACCACGAGTCCCAACCACATGGTGCAGGACCATCCCCCTCCTAATATGAAGGGGGGTATACACACAAACTGCCTCCCCAAGGGATTGCAGCCGCTGTAACCATGGCACAAAATCTAAGTAAGGCTGTATTTCATATTTTTACACAATTGGACCTATTAACAGTTAATTAAATGGTGATAAGGCAAACCCAGAGGGCAAAGATCCTATGGTTCGGGTCCCTAGCTGCCTGTGAGGATGGCTAGAAACTTTCCCTGACGTGCCCTGCGCATATGTAACAAACAGTAAGAAATGGAAGACTTAGTGGCATGGCTGGAAAATGCCTGACAGGTTTCTTTTTCCCCATTTCCAGCAGAGTAAGGTGCTAAATAAAGTGGAAAGTAAGAGTGAGGTAAGGATGCCAAGTTAAGACAAGGACAGTTAGGCATAGGTGGACCAATAATAAGCCTATGAGGGTAGCCGCGGAGAGGGGGCAGTGTTATGCTCATCCTGTGCCCACACTTTTGTGGCAATAGGTCTGAAAACGAGACAGACTATAAGAAAGGGAGAGAGGGCGAGAGAGAGATGGAGACGGCTGGAAGTAAGGCCATGCCTCTCGAGAGAGAGTAACAGCGGGAAGGTGGCGCCTCTCAAGCCCAAGGGAGGAGAGAGGCTGAGGCTTACCAAATTCTCCTGGCTGCCTTCGCCAATATGTTCCTGGTGAATGTGAAGTTCTTTCTTCGTCACGACAAAAGAATTTGGAGAAAAAGTGATAGGTAAAAAGTGGATTTATTTAGAGAGTAACACACACCACAGACAGAGTGTAGGCCATTTCAGAAGGTGAGAGAGAGCCTCGAAATATGGCATGGTTAATTTTTATGGGCTGGTAACTTCATAGGCTAAGTGGGAGGATTATTCCAATTATTTGGGGGAAGGGGCAAGGATTTCCAGGAATTGGGCCACTGCCCACTTTTTGACCTTTTAGGGTGGTCCTCAGAACTGTCATGGCGCTGGTGGGTGTGTCAATTAGCATGCTAATGTATTACAATGAGTGTATAATGAGGCTCAAGGTCCACTGGAAGCTGAATCTTCCGCCATTTTGGACCCAGTTGGTTCTAACCAGTCTTTGTCTTGTACGGTGGCTATATTATTCTTTCAAAGGTTGTGCCCTACCCCCATCCTTCCTGTTTCAGAATAAATACAAATTCACATACAGGAAGAAACTACATTCTGGAGAGTAGACAACATTTTTGAGTCATTTCATACTCTCATTAAGAGACTTGAGAATAATATGATAAATGAATAATTTAACACTCAATTTTAAGTGATTTTCTTATTTGGAACATTTGTTCCTTTATAATGGTTTAAGTATATGTTTGTCATCTGGTTTATTCCTATGTTTGAAGTTTTTGTGGGTTGAATTGTGTCCACCACAAAGCTAAGTCCAGGTCATAACCCCAGGTACCTGTGAATGTGAACTTATTTTGAAATAGGGTCATTGCAGAAGTAATTAGTTAAGATCATCACACTGTAGTAAGGGGGGTCTTTAATCCAGTGTGACGA
This sequence comes from Stenella coeruleoalba, assembly GCF_951394435.1. Lineage (NCBI taxonomy): Eukaryota > Metazoa > Chordata > Mammalia > Artiodactyla > Delphinidae > Stenella > Stenella coeruleoalba. Next base: position 117,469,053 of record NC_137150.1, on the reverse strand, counting down.
GTGGCCTTATAAGGAGAGGAGAGGAGACTTATGACAGACACATAGAGGGATGACAGCCATATAAAGAATCAAATTTACAAGGACAACACCATTGTGCAGTGCAGGTAGATTGGAGTGATGCCTCTACAAACTAAGAACCACCAAAGATTTCTGGCAACTACCAGAAGCAGAACAGAAAAGCTTGCAACAGAGCATTCAGAGGGAGAGGTCCTGCTAACACCTTGATTTCGAACTTCTAGCCTCCAGAACTGTGAGAGAATAAATTTCTGTTGTTTAAAGCCACCCAGATTGTGGTACTTTGTCATGACAGCGCTAGGAAATTAATACAAGTTTCTTTAACTTGAATGCAATCTTTCCCACTTTATTTTCTAAAGAACCTGCTTTGGGTTCATGGAAACTTAACTTCTTAAATGTTTACATTAGTACAATTTTTCTGTCATCTAAAACAATGTAGTCATGGTAATAAAAACAATTTGATATCCTAACACTTATATACATATATATTGATACATATATATGTATTCTAATAATAACTTTTTGTTAAAACTTGAAGAGAGACAAATTTATTGAAATGGAATGTAGGTCTCTCAGGAAAAAGGCATTGATGGCAAACAGACTTGCACTTTCATCTGGCCAGACCTCTCACCACAGTATTTCCCACAGCATGACACAGATTGCATTTCAAATTTATAACCTTCAGAAGAAGCCTGAAATGCTCAAAAGTGGGAACGAAAAGCCTGTTTCAGTTCTGATATATCTAGTCTACACTTCACAAGGCCCATGTGAAACATGACATATGAAATGCTAACGAGGATTTAGGGTTAAAATCTCAAGTCTGCTAAAAACATGATTAATGTTACATTAGCCTCTTGGAGCAAAGGTCTAAAATATAATACATTTTAGTTTATAAGCAAAACCAGTGGGACATAAAACTCAACAGACATGCAGGTATAAACTCATAACCTTCAGCTGTCCTCTCAGAGAAGGTGGTACCTCTAAATCTCACAAGTAATATCACTGTGATTAAATGTAATGAGAGCAGATATCAAGAATGTGTACTGCCACTAGGGACCTTAGCCAAAGTGCAAAGTATGCTGTTTGTCTTGGGAAACTTCTCACCTCTTGGTAAACTCTCTTAATCAGCCCTCAGGCATCCAGGGCCCTCAAGCTGCCCTCTGGCTGCCCCAGGCTCTCCTCACCCGCTGAATACCCGCATCCCCTCCTCCTGGAGCAGCAGCCTGTGTTTCAAAATCAAGCTTCCTGTCAGTTCCACTTTTCAATCAAAACCCCATTTTCCTCAGGCTGGCTGATTTTGGCAGGCTCTAAGCAAAATCCTAATCTGATAATCTGATTAAATTAATTCGAAGTAAGTTGTAAATGGCTAATAGCCTAAAGTTCCGAGAGAAGCTGAGTTCTTGACAGTCTAATTTGTGGAATATACAAAGGAGATGTATTAAACTGGAAACCTTCTGAGTACCTTTTGTTTATACTCAAATTTCTTCCATTGCTTGCCCTCCTTCCTCTCTCCCTCCCTCCCTTCTTTCCTTTCTTCCTTCCTTCCTTCCCTCTCTCTCTCCCTCCTTCCTACATTTCCTTCCTTTCATTCTTTCTCTTTCCTCTCTCCTTTCCTCCCTCCCCGCCCCCACACTCCTTTCTCCCTCTCTCTCATTACTGGCTCAGTAATGTGGCTCCCTTTTTGTATAGTTACTTATCCATAAATTGGCATCCAAATAGGGATTAACCTAAGGCAATCACTGTCTTTCCCAAGGCAAATTCAACTTCCTCATTCACCAATGCTGGCAATTTTTATACTCTTAATATTCTCTTCTGCTGATGACTTTTTAAAAAATCTATAATTAGAAAAATACTTATTGAACTAAGATTTAAGTCTATATTTTCCACTTTAGTAATCTGTCACCTATTTAAGATGTGTATAGTGCATTTGGAAGAATCACAATGAGCTACATTTATTATCATTATCATTATTATTATTATTACTAAAATACGTAACCTGTCATAAACAGCTGCTATTTATCAGAATGTCTTTACTTACTTATATTTGCAATAGGACATCAATGCAAAGCACATCCATATATATCATAAATACTATTACTAATTATTCATTTAAAATATTCATTAATAAGGAATACCATGGTTTATGTTTTTCTCTAAACTAATTTATATTTATTTCATGCTTTTCTGTATCAGATGCTATGCTAAGTACTTTGCATATAATAATTCATTTAATTTTCAAAACAATATTATGGATTGGATATTTTTATATATTTGCTTTTAACAGAAGCAGAAAACTAAGGTATGGGGTGTTTAGGAACTTTCCCAGGATAACATAGTAGGTAAACTGTATTTAAAACCACTGTATTACTACCATCTACTCCTCCAGGAATATATATATATATATATATATATATATATATATATATATATAAAATGCATGTTCCTTATACCAAAAAGGAAGTTATATATGAATATTGTTACTATTTTAAGCTCAGTCCCCAATGGAAGGTAAGTATAGGACCAATAAGTGGGATTTAGACCATGTTGAAATCTTGCCTTGCATGGAAAACAAATCAATTTCTGAGAGTTTTTTAGCTTAACCTGAATGAAGGCTGGTGAATGAGACACTGTAGCCAGGAGGAGCAATAAGAAGTAGTGTTAGTTCGAGATCACTTCCTCTAAGGGGTGATCCAGAGTCATGGTAGGGACATTCAGGTCAGGCTTTGGCAAATTTATGAATGACAGCTTTGGTGGTGAAATGGTGAACTAACTACATACAGATTGATGGGAAGTAATGTCTCAGGAATCCGAACCAGCAGGTCAAAGAATAAATGAGTCACTCTAACCACGGTGAAATAGGAAGAGAAAAATACAACATAGATTCGTACCAGAATAAAGCTTTATATAATCTAAGAATATAGCACAAACCCAATCTTACTTCATTCATTTCTGTTGAAAAAATTGTTTGGGACTTTCCAATTAACACTACTAAATGGAATGCCACCAAATAGCAAGCCATGCAAAAGAAACATTTGAACAATTGTTCAGTAAATATCATACCTGACTTTTAAATTATAAAAGTAATACTTTCTTGAGGTTAAAAATATCTAGTAATATAGAAGTACGAAAAGCATAAAATAAGATGGCTTTCCTTCTTTTATCATTCTGTTCCCCGATATAACTACTAACCTGTGTGTGTTTTCAAGACATTTTCACTGCATGAACCAATGTACGCTGACTTGTCTTGTTTTTGTAAAACAAATGGACTAAAATTATAGTTTGTATATATGTATATGTGCTATAACATGATTGATATAGGTTTTTTTTTCTGTGAGAAAAGAGGTTTTAGCATACATATTATGCTATAACTTGATTGATTTCACTTTTTTCCCCAAAATACATTACGGAAAACTTTCCAAGTCAGAACTTCCCATCAATCTGTATGTAGTTAGTTCACCATTTCACCACCAAAGCTGTCATTCATAGTCCTACCATATATTTTTTAAAGTTACTTGTTTTTCCATAGTATGGTGTCTCATAAGTCATTTAAATATTCCATAATTTGTTGTCCCTTTCTCAAGTTAGGTTTTCACACATTAATATATATTACCTTAGGTATTTAGGGGCCTAAGTTCCAACTCATTACCACTTTTGTTTAATTTTCCTAGAAATTCAAGCTTATAGCTATGTCTAGTATGTTTAATCATGGGAATACTGTATATTTTTTTCCCTATTATCTGGAAGAAATAAGATATTGAGGACTTGGAAAAGATGCTATATCCAATTACTTCTCATACATTTCACGCTGTATATTTTGGGGGGTAAGAAAGTAGATCTGAAGCCAAATGGCTGAGTTTAAAATACCCTGTAGACCATAGTTAAGTATGTATAAGTTTAATAAACTCAAGTTTCCTGTTACTCTAGCCAATAGTTTATATTCAAGAAATATTAACTGACCATCTTAAAAGTAAATCCTGAATGTTGGGATAGGTGGTTAGGCAAAGCTTCCTCCAAGGATTCTAAGGAAAACTTGCTGAAGGAGTCAGTGTGATTGGGGTCATCCAGGCAACAGCAGATATATTTTCATCCTCTTTTGCTTATCCCCTTTGGCACTAAAGAGACCCCTGTGTACAGAGAAATTTTGCAGCTGGGCAGAAGAGACAAGCCTCTGGCTGAGAAATAACACCATAACTCAGAGCAACTTTTGGCTTTCTACGTTGATCTTATCAAATTTCAACTTTTTCTTCTGGAAACATGATTCACTAAGAGAAGAAAAAACACTTCTGGTGCAATGACTAAAGTGAATAGGCTTCAGATATCTTCTAGGTGGGAAACACACTCACTATCAAATGGAGACATGGGCTGACATGGGAAGCCTTCTCAGGCTCATCAGAAGCCAGGATAATCTCTCCCTTCCCCTACCAAAAAAATTACCAAAATATCTGGACTATTCCTCTACAACTTGTATATCTTTCGGAAAAGATAAAATTAGTTATCATTTGGTATAGCCACAGGCTGAGAACCTGTTAATAGAGCTTAGTGAAAATAAAATAGGCTGCTGGAATACCAGAGAATTAATATCTTCATGAGTGTAAATGGAAGTGGGAGGCAATGTCCGCGTTAGCAGGGATAGATATATGATGCAGGAAACGGAGAAAATACTTTTTAGAGTTTCCAGCTAAGATAAAGAAAAATTATGACCAGGTCAGAAATAGTTTTCCTACTTATAACTGTGAGCAAAAACAAACAAATGAAACAAACAAAACCAGAACAAAACCCTGGAGGCGATAATGATTGATATTCATATAACAGGGTCCAATACCGGAAGAATATCTAAAAATAATAGATGACTTTTAAAAATATACATTTAGTCATAGAATAACTAAAAGTCTATGCAAGGGTTTGTAAAGTGAGTATAAAAGGAATATGAATGGAGTTGTATATTTTTCCTATTTGCAAGAATAACTATTCAAATTTGGTTCAAATTTTAGAGAATGACAAAAGGGAAAGTACCAACAAAACTCTTGAATAGTTTTTATTCCTCTAAAAACATTTATAATTAAAAAGGAGTTACGAGGGTGCAAATTTTACAGCCAACACCACCTGGAATATTAATAAAAATATAGAGAGAAAAACTCCACACTTCCTTCAAATTTTTTATTTTAATCACATCTGTTCTAAATTAATATAACTATGCTGGATAAAAACTTTTTATGTCATCAAGATCCTTTAAAATTGATAAAACCCATTGGTCATCTCCATAGAAAAAAGAATATACTATACACAATACACTGCATATAATTTCAGAGGGATTACTGATAATCTTATATAAAGCTTACTTTCTGATTCCAATTTAAGAAGTTCTAGTCTAAAAGAATGGCCCTAACTAAATAAAGTAGGATCTACTAATGGTTTCTGAAAATCGACTAGCAGGAAAAATCTAGTTCATGCCACCATGTCACCATAAACTTGCAACATTTTCTTGGGCACTGGATGGCGTGGGGATGGACAGAGTACAATGCCAGCAGCATGTCTCTACTTGTGCTCCAAAAATGACTCTGGAACTCTCTTCCTTTATCTTTCCTTTGTTCTTTCAACCCTCTATAACAGGGGACCCCAACCCCTGGGCCACGGACTGCTACCGGTCCATGGCCTGTTAAGAAACGGGCCACACAGCAGGAAGTGAGCAGCGGGCTAGCAAGGAAGCTTCATCTGTATTTACAGCCGCTCCCCATCTCTCACATTACTGCCTGAGCTCCGCCTCCTGTCAGATCAGCAGCGGCATTAGATTCTCATAGGAACTTGAATGCTACTGTGAACTGCACATGCAAGGAATCTAGGTTGTGTGCTCCTTATGAGAATCTAATGCCTGATGATCTGAGGTGGAGCTGGGGCAGTGATGCTAGTGCTGGGGAGCAGCTGCAAATACAGGTTATCATTAGCAGAGAGGTTTGACTGCACAGAGACCATAACAAATCAATTGCTTGCAGACTTATATCAAAACCCTATCAGTGAGTGACAAGTGACAATTAAGTTGCATCTTATGGAGTAGACTGGACATAAGCAACACACTTCAGGTGTCACTGTCTCCCATCACCCCCAGATGGGACCATCTAGCTGCAAGAAAACAAGCTCAGAGCTCCCACTGATTCTGCATTATGATGAGTTATATAATTATTTCATTATATATTACAATGTAATAATAATATAAATAAAGTGCACAATTAATGTAATGCACTTGAATCATCCCCAAACCATCTCCCCCCACCCCCGGTCCATGGAAAAATTGTCTTCCACAAAACCGGTCCCTGGTGCCAAAAAGGTTGGAGACTACTGCTCTATAATTCATCCCCTGAGAAGCCCTAGAGAGGGTCTTCTGAATAGGATGAGAAGAGAAAATAACTCTTATCCATTACAGAAAACACAGCAAGAAAAGAGAACAAGCCAAAACACTAGAGATTCTTATAAACTCAGTAAAACTAACTTGCTTTTGTAAACTAATAAAAAAGCCCTTTAAGCATCAAGAAATATTTATTTAGCTGTTGCATATCACTGTTGAATAATCTGAATAACTTAAGTATAACCAAATTTCAAGAAATTGAAAAGTTAAAGTTTCCCACCATGGTTGATAGCCAAGTGTCTGTTACACCAATTTATCAAAATAAGCTTATAAGAGTGGACAAAGTTTGATTCAACTGTGGTCATATTTCACAACTGTTTGCAACAGTGACTACCATAAGTATGTATTTATATGTATGCAACTAACAAATGAAAACTAAACAATGGAGCATTAGATTAGATGAGGCTGAAATAGTCTATCTGCAAGTCGCTTACCATATTCTGTATTTCATTTCTTCTGTCTTCAAATCTTGACATCAAGAGTTCTTTGTCTCAGAAGCAGCAACAAACTCCTGAAAAGTAGTTTATGTTATAAAGATTATACTTACGCATATCCACACAAATATTTACCCAAATAATTATCAGTTTTAAGAACTATTTTCAATATTTATTGAGGTCCAGAAACAATCAACAAATTAGTATATTGTCTCTAAGAACACTTGATTTTTATTGAATGCTGTCAAGAGACCAAAATGTGCAGATTCACCTTTGAAAAGTGTTAAATTTGCATTTATTCTTTTGTCCCTAGGCTAACAGCTGGGTGGTGGTGGTGTTTTTTAAAGTACCTATTTGAGGTGCTAAGAGGTCCTAATTAGATAAATTAAACACAGCATTAAGTTTCAGAAGTGGTGTCAGAACAGATACTTTTTGATCTGTAGATCACTAAGGGAGCAACAGTAAATTGCAAGTAATGTGATTGTGTTTCCCACCTCAGCACACTGGGTTTGCTAAAAACAGTTTTAATTTAGTAACTGCCCAAGATATTTCTCTGAGTGACTGAGATGGAGTGTATTATTTTCTAGGGAGTCCCAGCTGCTTTCATTCTAATTATTCCTGTCCCTATTATGGATGAATGAATGAAAAAGAAATACCAATGGCCTCTGTGTTACAGTGTGACATTGTCATACCTGGGAGGAGCATGCTGTTAACAAAATAAAACATGCTGGCTAAACAAAATAAAACAAACAACCATAATGACAACAACAACCAGGAGTGATTCACTTCAAGTCAGTTCAACAAATCAGTATGTAAGTAAGGCACTGGGCTAGCTTATGAGGACCACTGACATCACTTGAAGTATTTATACTCCAGTGAAGAAAGCAATGCCGACATGTCTACAACTAATGATAAAACATGAAACAATAGGCCGGCCTCACCTTCTGAGATGGCCCATGCTCTGTCTGTGGAGTGTGTTTCTCTCTAAATAAATCCACTTCTTACCTATCACTTTGTCTCTCACTGAATTCCTTCTGCCATGAGACATCAAGAACCTGAGCTTCATTAAGTCCTGAAACCAGATACTGAAACCCCTGCCATGTGGAAGAAGTTAACTATATGCTGCCCACAAGCACGTAGACCCCAGACCTATAGGAACCAGAAGGTTGATGATGCTGACTCCCACTTACCTCACCACCAACCAATCAGAAGAAAGTCCACGAGCTGATCACATCCTCCTCTTTGAACCATTACTATAATACTCCTCACTACCCTTTCCAGGTCGGGACACTCAGTTTTGAGAGCATTAGCTCTCTGTGGCCCCCTTTGCTTGGCAAAGCAATAAAGCTATTCTTTTCAACTTCTCCCCCCAAAAAAAAAAAAAAAAAAAACATGAAACAATAAAGTAACTATAAACACGAGAATCAAATTATTTTTGAATTGATTATGGTAGGCATCACTGAAGTAGAATTTGAACTGTACCTAAAAGAAAAATAAGCATGTACAAACATGGAAAGAGAGAAGGAGAGCCATCCAGATTAAGAATACTGTGGGTTAGGAGGCAGAGGACAAAGTGTGATGGAAGAGACTAATGAGTGGGTTTAACCTCAGCCCAAGTCTAGGAATAGGTGTAGGAGACATAAGAAGTTCATGTTAAAGGAGGAATCAATGATTTTTGTTTGAGAGCTAATTGAGTTTGAAGTATCTATGGGAAATTCTGATCTAAAGTTCAGGATGGATATCCAAATTAGAGGCAAAGACTGAGTCACCTGCATAAAGGTGATAACTAAAGCTTTGGGAGCATTTGAGCTAACCCAGAGCATATGCAGAGCATGGTTAACAATAAACCTATGGAACACCTATATGTAAACACAAGTAAGAAGATAAGAATAAGAAGAAACATTCTGGGAAGCAGCAGGAGAACCAAGAGAGAATGTATCTAAGATATCACGAGAAGGTAAGCATTTCATGAAAGAAGAGAGTAGCCAACATTGTTAAAGGATGCACACAAGTAGCAGGTTTCACTTTTAGAAAGTCATCTGCACTCTTTAAAGGAGCAGTTTCAGTGAAGTGGTGTGGAGGGAAACCAGACTTCCAACTGGTTAGAGTAAATTGATCAATGCAGGAAATGGTCAAAATGAGTGCAGAAGCTATCGAAAAAGCAGGGTGGGAAAGTTTTCCAGAGAGTAAGCAACATTAGAAAAGGAGGAGGCACAGACATAAAAAAATCTTTAGCAATATCAGTTTAAAATAGTACATTTCAAATGTGGCTTCTCTGTGATATTCACTGAAGAGGTGCATCTATCAAGCCTAAGATTTTCCAGCCTGGGCAATGAGTAGATCACTTCAACCAATGAAATCTCAGTATATTGAGTTGTCCAGTACTACCTACCTACTGATTACTAAGAAAGAAAACATATACTGAGGGTGATTTAAAAAAAAAAAAAACTTTCATATTTAAAAATATTTTTAATAAAAGATGCATATTCATGTCAACAGAGACTTACAGAGCTCAGGAACAAACTCATTATAAATGTTTCAAAGGAATTATACGGGACAAAACACCTGCAAAGAAGAAAAATAAGACCTTTGCTGCCTTCTTTAAAAAACTCTAAAATAGCCACTCTTACCACATGGAAAATAAGGCTATATGATTCAACAAAACATTTGGAGAAACAAATGTTTTCCACCCAAACAATCCTCACAAATATTCCTAAGACTGCGAATACATTTCTCAAAGATATAATCACTGCTTACACATCAGATAACCTGAAATTGCCATCCTATAAAATAACTGGCACACATGCTCTTTGTAAGTATCAAGATCATGATGTCATGATGCGCAAAGAAAGGCTAAGGAGACGCCAGATTGGAAGAGACCAAGGTGATTTGAAGATTGGATCCTAAACCAAAAAAATGGACCTTAGTGAAACAACTAAAGAAACATGACTAGGTCTATAGAGCAGGTAATAGAATTGTTTCAGTGTTAACTTTCTGGTTTCAATAATTGTATCCTTGCTATGTAAGATGTTAACATTTGGGGAAGTTGGTTGAAAATTACAAGGGAATTTTTGTAGTATTTTTCAAACTCTTTTATAAGTCTGAAATTATTTAAATGTAAAAAGTTAAAAAAGAACAATTTCTAACTATGAAAAGAAATGGGTGAAGAACAACATCCAGTGGGAATAAGAGACCAAAATTTGACTATGTAGCTGTATGTATCATACCTCTTTTGAATTTTTTTAAAAAACTTCAACCAGCTGTAAAGTGTGCAGAATTAAGTGACTATAATAAAATATAGCAAAACGCCTGGGTCCTAAAGAAAGAAATTCCTTGTTCACACTGGAGTAACCTGTACATTTCAGTAGAAGACTAATAAATAGAAACGCAGAGTGTGATTTTCAATCGGAGTTTTCATGTGACTTTCCTAATGTAAAAAAGATGATCAAGGCCAATTTTGAAGTTGCCATGCCACCCAATTTTGAGTATCTACTCTGTGCAAGACACTATCATAGGTAAAACATGGTCTCTGACTACTAAAAGTGCCTCATCAATGTTGGTGGACTATTACACATTTCTCAGTATTTCATAGAATGTGTTATAACAAAGAGGCAAGCAAAGTCCTGTTGAGACATAGGAAAAAAGGAATAATTTGGATAACCTCACAGAGGCTTGGACAAATAGTTGTCCATCAAGGAGAAGATGAGGAAAGGTAACAGGGAGGCAAGTTAGTTTGAAGGCAGCAGAGAATTCTGATGGGTAGTGATTGAGGCATAAAGGAGAGAGGCATTTTGTAGAAAAGAAAAAGCCTAAGCAAAGTCATGGGATAGAAAATGACAAGATTGTTTTGATTCTCTAATTCAAGTGAGAGGGCAAGGAGCTCCAGAGTTGGAAGTTCACTGAGTGATAGGATGTGAACAAGTCAGTTAGGGCTTAGAGAGCCTTAGAGCTCCCAGAAAATTATGTGTTGTGTAAACACTAACCCATCTCGCATTTAAGAACAGTTCCATTAAATGTTGCTCAATACACTTCTTTCCCTAAATTCAGCGTATTTTCATAGAACCCGAAATATGAAATATGCATTTTAGTTGCCCACTCCAAAGCGGTACTGGCAAATTCCGAAGATGCTGGATCTTAAAATATGTTGAGTGTATTGTTTTCTAAGTAGTCAATCACTATCCACTGCCCACTTCTAAAAGATCAATAATTCAGATTGCCCAACAGGTTCCTAGGCCAGTATTAAACTGTTCACTGAGTTTTACAAAACTGAAAACCTCTTTGTTAATTGGATATGGATTTCATTCTAGCAGCAACTGCTAAGATATTTTAACTGTATTTGCTCTGTGAAACACTAGTCCCAGAATATGTTAATTGGTCTGATATGAAAACGTGTTCCCTCAGCCAATAAGTTTGGTAAACATTGGATTAAGGAAGGTTAATCAGATTTTTTTGGCTACAGGAGTTATCAGAACCTTGAAAATGCTAATGAGAAATATGGCATTTAAGAGGAGAGAGTTAAGATGCATTGTTACACAAATCCCAATAGAAATCTAGTGATACAAGTGTTCTACATTTGAAAACTGCACCAGATGCATCTCTGCTTCACCTAATTTTAAGCCTATCACACACTTGATGGAATGGCTTAATGAAATGTCTATGAGGAAAGAGGAGCTTTTCCAAAACAGCTTCATTTCTGATCCCTGTAGTTACTGTAATGTCAACTTTTAAAATTAATATCGTCTATTGGAAAATTTTCTTTCCTTGGGAAAATGTCTCTTCTTTTAAAATAGAAATTAGTGGGGAGAAAAACAATCATGAACAGATATGTCCTTTCTTGTCACCTTCTGTGGGGGAAAGCTATTTTGTTAATGGGAAATCTGAATTTTATTGCTCTTATAATATGGTTAAATCATTTGAAATGGTCACTTAAATGATGTTGTGGTCACGTAAGTGATGATGTTAACACTAAAACAAAAGAAACACTGCAAGAGAAAGTCAGGAACACAAACCACTAGATAAATTTCAAAGAAAATAAAATACAAGACATCTAGTAGCAGTTTGGAAATATTTATGTACTGTGAAAATAAATAAATTTCATTTAAAGTGGAGCTTGGAAGTCCTGGGAGGAGCTCTCATGCATATCACTCACCCCAGCTTGCAGATCCCAGCAGGAAGAAAGATTTCCTGACCCAGCAATAGCAAGCTTCCCCCACATGCAGCCAATGAAGAACTGCCACAGCCCTCCCCAATTTCCTTTTTTCCTCTATAAAAGCAAGCCCCTCTCCTCTGTTCTCCAGACATGCCTATGGTTCACCATATGTTGCTTGTCCTGAATTGCAGTGCTCTCCTTTTCCCAAATAAACTTATTTTGCCGGTAAAATAATGGCCCACTTTATTTTAAGATCAACATTACCTCACAGATCTCTAGGCCCTACTACAAGGCAGCCATAACACGTTACATCCATACAATATAATTATATAACATCAATACTTTGGAACTGTTTAGTAATTTCGGGTAGTTGGATCTTAAAAAGAGTGGAGATTTCTATGCACATCGTATTACAGTTCTGTAGCTTGACAAGTGGAAGCATGTTAATGTCCAGCATTAGGGTCTCGATCAGCAGAAATGATACTCGACCAAAAACAATATGTCATTTCACAATGTCAGTGTATAGTCATCAGATTGTTTATTTGAGAACTAAGTATTTTGTGGTTGTAGCAGTGATTGAGGTTAAAGCCACTTATATCTGCCATTATATTTCTTAATCAGACATATGTTAATTAAGGGGTATTTTGCCCTTTAATTAGGCTGCTTACATAATCATAATTATTTTTGGTTTATAGTCACATTAATTAACAAAAAGTAAGATTATCTTTTCTCAAGTGTTTGATCAGAATTGCCAAACATATGACAGACACTATACACCCTTCAAAAAAAAAAAAAGCATAATGTATATTTTAATATAATTTTTTGTTTGGGGGATTTACTAGTGTCAAAAAAAAAGTAACCTTTTTCTATAATCAAGTCCTCCCATACAGATTATAATTTACTTAATTGGGACAGCCTCCTCTATTTAGAAAGCAAAATGTTTTAGAATTATCTGAGTCTTGAGGTAAATACTGGATTTGATTGTTCTTGCTTCTACTAAGAATGCATCTAAGGTCATTCCAACTCTCTCCAGGTTGCTATTACACATTTTTTTTTCCTCACCATTTTAGTTAATCTTCACTCTCTAGGATACCAAGCAAACTCATGTGGAAGAAATATTATTTGTCATAGTATCTAGAAAAAGCTTTCAGTAAAAGTTTGACCGTCAGAATGGAATAATACTTTATTTCAAAATCCTGGAATTCTTAGATAAATATAAGATAATGTTATTTAGAATACAGAAACAACAGTTCTGTTAAAGCAAAGTGAGGCCTTCTTTCTTCTCAGAGCAACGAGTGTTTGTTTCTTGCTTCCTACTCCTTAACTTGAAAGATAAGTACAAACCTTCGGTGGGCAGCCACCACTAGTGAAGGATCAGCCTTCTGTTCCTCTTGCCTGGATCTCCTCCCTGATACACACTACTAGCACCTCACATTTTTCCAAGATTTTACTCAAGAGTTAGTGCCTTAGTAAGGCCCCTCACTGGCTACCCTGCCTACAATTTTTATCCCATCTCTGACATTTCTGTACTGCCCCTACTTTCTTGCTTTATTTTTTCCTCTTTATTATTTTCCATTATTTAACACACTGTGTGATTTACCTGCTTATATTGTTCACTACCCACTTCCTTCGTTAAAATGTAGACTCCACGATGCCAGGGAGTTTCATCTTTTTCTTTTAGTTCTGTATTGCCAGCTCCCAGTAAAGTACCTGGCACATAATAGGTGCTCAATAAATTAAATGAATGAAACACCACCATCATAAAAAAAATCTCTTCTGTGAACACAGATAATTCTGCCATTGGGTGCGCTTTGTCAAATAATTATCTTCTCAAAAGCCTTTAATGGTTCAATAACAATGATTAAATGCTGATATAGCAGATGATAGAATATTAGGCAATTAATAAAACATAATAAAATATGTAATGTGATGAGCAAATGCTCATGTAACATGTAAAATACAAAAACAAAATACCTTGAAAAAAACAATAATAAAGTGAGTCAGCACTTGGGCTGTCTATAGTACAGTGAGTGACATGTGATTATATTAGAACCCTAAAGGCATTTTGATTTTTTTTACTAGGAGTAAAAATCCCTACAGTAATTAAAGTACATGAAACATGATGCATTTTTCCAACAAATGGTGAGTAATCATTACCGGAGGCATACTATTTTTTTCTATAGGAGAATTTATGAAGTTTAACACTCAAATCACAAGAATATATAGTTACTTGAAATAATGATATTTAACGTACTTGTGTTTGGAATGGCAACACAGTGGTCATAAAATGGCTGCCTTTTTTTCCTGTTTCATTCCAATACATGTTTCTACCAATTAAATCTAAAATCTGAGTAATTACATTTACTTTCATACATCACCTCCTTAGAAAAGAGTTTTTGAGACTAATCTGAATATTGTTCAGGGCTGCAATATTCTGACAACCTGAGAAATCAAATTAAAATGGTAAAACATTTATCAGTAGTGAAAATTTCATACCAAAGTATGAAAGAGAAAGTAGTACAAAGGCTACTTTTAAACCATGATTAATTTGAGAAGAGTTACGGCAATTTAAAATATGTAAACTGTCTTGAATATTATTTAGACATCTTAAGATTTTAGGATGCTTAACATTTTAATTGGCATATTTAAAATGTTCTCTTTTTAATTAAAGAATGCATTTTTAAAGGCTACTGTAGAATGAATGAAGCTATATTAAGTTTTATGGCATTTTAAAAAATGTAATAGCCATACATATAATTTCACTGAATGCAAGTTTAATTTTATATCTTTAATATATCACATTTGGGTCAACTTTCAACATGAAAAATTCAAGTCAAACAACAAAAATGTTAGTGTATCTAAAAAAGACTTACCGAGAAGCAAAGCAAATGAAAAAAAATACAGAATAAATTCACAGAAACAGAATTCCTTGGGATGCTAACTGAAAAGTCAACAATTAAAAAATTTAAAAAAAAAAAGGAAAGAAAGAAGAGAAAAAGAAACACGGAAGGAAGGAAAGGAAGAACAAAAATAAGAAAACAAAAAAGATTAAAATACATGTCTCTATGTACTAATACATGTTATTAAAAGTGCTTCCTAACCACAAGGTTTAGCATAGAGATGTGTAAATACTTAATGGTAAAACAGTATGGTACACTGCGAAATCTTTATGGATAAACAGTCATTTGGAAGCTACCTGCGTCATACATAGGAGAGAGGGTATTTTAGGAGAGGAAGGCGAAGTTAAAAGAGATAATGTCAAATTTTAGATCATATGTTTGTATTCCAGAGAGAATAATAAATCTGTCCTAGATATATCTGTTCTAATTCTAGGCAGAACACAATTTAGAAAAACTTGCTTTGATACTGAAAGTCCCTGTTCTTGTCCTAATCAGAAAGGTAGCATTTGTAATCTCCCATTAAAAACAATTTCAGTAAAACAACTTTCAGCTACATACTAAATATTCGTTGGAACAGAGGAGATCGTTTTCTTTGGTGTATGTTAACCCATCTATTTGGGGGGAGGAAAGCAGTTCCTTAAAATGCAAATTATCTATCACTTGACATCTCTTCTTTTATGATGGAAAAGGAGTCCTTTACTTAAAAATTTGTATTTCTTTAAAGTTTTAGCAGCTATATACTTATTCACCTAGGCTAACCAAAAAAAAAAAGAAAAATCATTTACAATTTGTTCTTACTTCAAACTCTTACCATTTATCCATTTACAATGTGTGCTTTTAATGAGTTTTTTTTTAAATTGAAGTGTAGTTGATTTACAATGTTGTGTTAGTTGCAGGTGTACAGCAAAGTGATTCAGTTATATATATATATATATATATATATATATATATATATATATATGTTCTTTTTTCAGATTCTTTCCCATTATAGGTTATTACAAGATATTGAATAGAGTGCCCTGTGCTATACAGTAGGTTCTTGTTGTTGATCTATTTATATACAGTAGTGTATATCTGTTAATCCCAAACTCCTCATTTATTCCCCCCTCTTCCCCCATTAGTAACCATAAATTAGTTTTCTATGCCTGTTAGTCTGTTTCTGTTTTATAAATAAGTTCATTTGTATCATTTTTTAGTTTCCACATATAAGTAGTATCATATAACATTTGTCTTTCTCTGATTTACTTCACTTAGTAAGATAATCTCTAGGTCCATCCATGTTGCTACAAATGACAATATTTTATGGCTTAGTACTATTCCATTATATACATATACCACTTCTTCTTTATCCATTCTTCTGTTGATGGACATCTGGTTTGCTTCCAAGTCTTGCCTATTGTAAATAGCGTTGCTTTGAACATTGGAGTGCATGTAACTTTTCAAATTCGAGCTTTCATATTTTATGGATATATGCCCAGGAGTGGGACTCTTGGATCATATGGTAGTTCTATTTTTAGTTTTCTAAGGAGCCTCCATACTGTTCTCCAGAGTGGCTGCACCAATTTACATTCCCACCAACAGTGTAGGAGGGTTCCTTTTTCTTCACATCCTCTCCAGCATTTATTTGTAGACTTTTTGATGATGGGTATTCTGACTGGAGTGAGGCGATACCTCACTGTAGTTTTGATTTGCATTTCCCTAAGAATCAGTGATGCTGAGCATCTTTTCACGTGCCCGTTGGCTATCTGTATGTCTTATTTAGAGAAATATCTATTTAGGTCTTCTGCTTATTTTTTGATTGGGTTGTTTGTTTTTTGATATTGAGCTGTATGAGCTGTTTGTATGTTTTGGAAATTGATCCCTTGTCGGTCACATCATTTGCAAATATTTTCTCCCAGTCTGTAGGTTGTCTTACAATGTGTACTTTTAAAAGAAATTATTTAAGAACCATTTTATAAAGGCTATTTTAATATAAATTAACAAAAATACCATCTATACTTTGTATACATGTATTTCAGATAACTGGAATCAAAACCCTTGGTGAAAGTCTATCCCTGAAAATAAATACATTTAGTCAATGTAAACTACAAATTTATCTTAAAAGGCACTTTATGAACAAAGTATGAGTACACATTACTATTATTAACTTTCTCCTAACCAAATGTTTTAAATTCTATGTAGCCAAAGTCTTGATTTAGGGGAAAAATAATGAAAAGAGTCTTTAGAATTTTCTCCACTGCTCTGTTCAGAGGTATTATCCTAAAAACATACTAAATTTTAATTTGCAGTTTATAAAAAGACTATTTCCCTGTGGAAGAATTCTTCATAATTAGAGAAAATGGGTATTTGAGGAAGAGGCTAACATTTGCAAACAATAAAATTGTGGATTTTCTCATGTTGAAACAACATCAAAGCCACCAGCCGTTTTGTTATGTGGGTACCAAAGGTTCAAAAGCGTAAGTCAAAATGTCCTCGTGAGACCACCTGGCATTTATTTCTTTTAATATCTCTTGTTTAAGACATGGCAGCAATCAGGCACGAAGCACTACAGTTCACTCCACTTTAAGCACTCCATCTTGTAGTAATTGTTCTTTTTAAATAGAAGGGTCCTTAGTTACACAAATGGGCATGGTTTTAGAATAGAAAAGCCTAGCCACAAAGGATAGCCATGTCCTCTGAACTGACACAGATTTCAGCTTAGAAACTAGAGTTTAGTATTTAAACTAAACTAATTAATCAATAGTAACCCCCCAAAAGTAGAATTGTTCGACAATAATAAAAAATATTAGTTTTAAAGATGAAAACTAAGTTTAAAATATTATTTTTAATTCATCAAATTACTTGTCACATTACTTAGCACAATACATTTAGTATACTTCACTAGGTATCATCTGGGTTCTATATTATGTTCTTAGAGATAAAATATTTACAACAGTGCCTGATTTGTATTAAACCTTTATTTTTATTGTCATTATTTTTTGACAGATAATATCTAATTGAGAGCATTTCAATAAAAATTGAGAGGGTAAAGTCTATAGTCATGTTAGATTTTCAGAAAGTTAAATTAGTTGAATATACATTTATATGGACATGAATTATCCAGATGTAGAAGTCATTTACCCTCTGATTATTTCCTAGGTAATGTGGGAAGATTTTTCACTTAGAACATGGAGGTTTTTTCCCTCTAATTTTCAAGGCAGTTATGATATATACCCTCTCATGTCTGTTATCACTCCTGCTTCATGGCTCCGACAGCTGCTGTAAAAAGTTAGTTAGAAGCTCTGAAAAAGAGACAGTCCTCTTTAAATTGCACATAAATGGATTTTTCTTCTAGTAGCTAATAGGAATAAAAGACACCAAACAAACCAAAATACAATTAATGTGTTTTGAGCAATTGCAGTCAGAGAGAATTTTCTGCAATGAATATATCAAATATATCAACTTATATGCAAGCAAATGGTCAGTTCAATGGAAATTACCATAGCACAAGAACTGGCATTAGGCATAGAAAGAGGACCATCTGGGAACACTGAAACAAGTTTCACGTAGTTATCTATAGGAAACAATGAGCTGTGTGCCTGTGTATGTGTGTGGGAGGGTGTGTGTGTGTCTCAGCAACTCCTGGCTAAATATTTCATCAATACTCTAAATGGAGGAATTAGTAGTAAAATTAGGACTACATAGAGGGTATGTAACTTTAAATCAGTTGCAATTAAAGAAGGTTCATGTATGCTTAACTATTTAGAAAACTTTAAATAATATAGCCTACTGTTTTGTTTTGTTTTTTTCCCTCAACTATCTTTTTCTATTTTTTTGTATACAAATCCACCTCAATGATGTTTTCCATACTGGGGTTCAGAGTGTTTGGACAAAGTAAAAAAATTCCTCTTACAGATGCTGGCAGAATAAATGTTATTCCTGGATAAGTATGCCACATGTTCCACAAGAACTTCTAATTCAACAATGCTTTGACAAAAGTATGTCTTGACTGCCTTCATCAAACAATATTACCAAGAACAGTTTTCATTAATAAGGTTGGGAGAATTAAATTACACATTCTCTAGGATACACATAAGTCAATAACTTGATAAATGTAATCACCCTGAAAATGAATAGAAATCATAAATATGAAGATAGAAAAGTATATAGAACGGTTTAAATCTCTGCAAGTGTTTTCAAAAATAAATTATTTGATAAGCTATCACCTTTTGCTTTTAATGGGTAGAAGAAAACAGAAATTGGATAGAAGCCAAGAGAAATAATATGTAAATAATAGCTGAGAGAACAATGATGTTCTAGGAAAAGTATTTAAAATTAGTAGCAATCAGGATTTGGAGGCAGAAGCAGAAATAGCTGTTCTGAATTGCATTTATAAGAAAAAAGTCTGGTTAAGAAAACCATCGAATTCTGGCATCTAGAGGAAGGGAAATCTTCTTCAGGGTGCTGCCCCAGCTCCTCCCGTCACACACACTTTCCCAAGCAAGTTAATGGCTCTTGTGCAATATTTTCAAGAATTCGGGTCATATGTCTGGATTGTGATGATTTATTTCTTTCTCCCACACCAGAATGTGAGCTTTCTCAGGGTTAGAACAATATTTTAGTCATCCTGGTACTTCCCAAGCCTAATAGTATTACCTATAATATAGTGTTCGCTCAAATATTTCCTATTGTTACCTCCACTAAGACCTATACATTTATTCAGTCTCTCCCTCAGTATTTATTTTAGGATAACATTCTTTGTTCTGAGATTTACTGCAACTTTCTTAGGCTACATCTGAACTATATAGAAGAAATGCGTTCAAGGGCCTTTTAATTCCTGACCTCTTCCTAACAGGTGGAAGGATTCAGACTTTGCCTCTAAATTTTATTCCATTCTTTCTAAGCACACTTCCTGGCTTCATCTTACCCAGTCTCTCCATACTAGGGATTCACATATTCATGTATCCAGAAATGGTTATCACATCCCTCTCTATTATCTCTTAGCCTTTATAAATTTCCAATTTCTAGTTCTGAGGTAATACAAAATAAACAGAATAAAACAGTTGGTGTAGCTGAGTTATTGTTAAACCTTCAAATCACCAGCATGAAGTCAGAATAGTGCCGTTCTCAGACTTCCCTGGCAGCTCAGTGGTTAAGAATCTGCCTGCCAATGCAGGGGACATGGGTTTGAGCCCTGGTCCGGCAAGGTCTCACATGCCGCAGAGCAACTAAGCCCGTGCACCACAACTACTGAGCCTGCACTCTAGAGCCCACTTACTGCAACTACTGAGCCCACGTGCCTGGAGCCAGTGCTCCACAACAAGAGAAGCCACTGCAATGAGAAGCCCGCAGACCACAACGAAGAGTAGCCCCTGCTCACTGCAACTAGAGAAAGCCTGTGTGCAGCAACAAAGACCCAACACAGCCATAAATAAATAAATAAATAAATAAATAAATAAATTTATTCAAAAAAAAAAAAAAGGAATAGTGCCATTCACTCAACAACTGGAATGACATTGAACTAAATAGGCAGACTGTTATAATTCTGTCATGGAATCAAAAATGTTACCACAAGTTAGACTCTGGAAGGGAAGGCTAAAATAGCTGTTCACCTAACACAATCAAAGATGAATATGAACTTATATATTTGCAGGTATAGTGTGTGTATACACACATATGTATTTGTATACACATTTTTGTGGATATATATACACACACACACACACACACACACCCCCATATACCTATCATCCTATCATGCAATGTATATAAAAAATCACAAAGAATGCTAACTGGTACACACGTATTTTATGTGAGCAAGTGGTTTTCTTTCTCTGAAGCAAGGTGAGATAATGCTGTGATAGACGAAGTCATGGGTTAACACATACTACATAGCTTTGGTTCACCACTTGGAAGGACACAAGTTTGGGAGCAGGGTGAAAAGGGGGAAATGGGATAAGAAAGGAATATTTTCTCCAAAAAGGTAACAGCATGTAGAAAAGCCAAAAGCATAGGCAGGACTTGGTCTAGTGGAAGATTTTTTTTTTGAATTCTGTATCCTTGACTCACAGATTGAGGGTAGGGTGGAGGGAAAGTGGTGAGAGGCTGCAGAGGCCCCTGACTGTTGATGCTGGACCGCTTCCTTCTTTTGGACACTGTGGCTTTCTCAGAGGTGGTGAAGGAGGAAACCCACTAAGGAGGAGGAATGGAAAGCAGTCGAGTCCCGCAAACCCTGGGCACCTCAGAAGTGGTGCTGGCAGTCCGCCATCCGTGGGCCCGGTGGTTACGACCTTGGGGTGCCAATCTTCATTCACCGACAAGCTCAGAAAGCTCATCTGGTGAAGGCTATGACAGAATGGCAGTGAAATTCAAATGGCAGCATCCTGAGGTTTCGTCCATGGGCATTAAGTAAAGAAGGAAAAGTTCTCTCTTGTCTGTTTACCAAATTTTTTTGTACTTAAAATAACCAGTCTCTTTATCCTCAGAACTGATGACTTACAGCAGTTATAAACAAAGTGTCTGTTTGAAATTCAGAGTTTAGTCTGAAGGGCTGGGGGCAACCCTATTTAGCAGCACAAATTATATCTAAATATGGAAAAAGACAGGTAGTCAGTGTAGAAAATTATACTGAAAGATCTTTTTTCTTCTGGGGAAAGAACTGGCTCTTTGAAAGTGAGAGTGAGCTGGTCAGTTATCAGGGAAAGGTTGCTTGAGCAGCAGAAGAAGACGGGGCACCCGAACGCTCTTTAGAGCTGATGAACAGTCTCATCTTCACTCTGCTAAGTTCTATTTTGAGCCTTTTGTTACCTTATATTCCACAGATGTTCCAATAAAATAAAGATTAAAAATGTGAATAGAAAACCCTGATGCTGGTTTTGCGACAGTTGGTTACATAGCATAGGTGGCCCCAAGTAACTTTCGATAGCTAACATTTGTTATCAGAAGAATATGGGATAAGCCATCCAAACTCCCTAGGTCTCCTTTACCTCATCTATAAAATATGGATGGTGATGATACCAGCCACCAATGGCTGTTAGAAGACTTTGATGAGAACCTGCAAAGGTAAAGATAAAAATGTGATACAATGGATATATGCTGTTATTTGGGGGAGAGAATTTTACTTAGAATCCTAGTGAATAATGAGTTTAACTCCAAAACAGCTATATGGACTTGGAAAAGGAGAAAAGTGGAAGATAACTTAGACTGTAGCATTAAGCAGAAGTAACATGCAACCAAAGATAGGAATGATTTAGTAATGTCTGGTATAGTGTCTACTGTTGCGGATTAAATTATCAAGAAGGTGAATGTGATATATTCTATACACTATGAGGTTCAAAGCTCATGCCACTTTAGGAATTAAAAACCACAAGTTCTCAGACCTTAGTTTTATCTGATGTGATGTTGTCATGGAAAGGGCTTAAAATATGAATGATTTGGTTGCCCGCAATATAGAATCAATACAACTGACAAAGAAGTAGGAGGAATAGTTAGGACACATGTTGAAATCAGAGGCTGGGGCTTAAGGAAGATACTCACTCTTTCAGTTGCAAGTGAGGCAGAACGCCAAACAGAGGACAGAAGAACAAAGGCCAGAGCTTGGAGGAGATTTTACTCCCAGGAAAGGGCCAGAAAGCCAATTACCATCTCAGAAGAAGTACTCCTAGGGTTATGACACACTCGCCTGACCCACAAAAGACAGATATGTCTCCTCTGAGAATGGATATCCCTTACGCTATATGTGGCAGTAAAAATTATCAGCTAGATGGAAGACTCCCTTGATGCACACTGAATAGTCTAAGACATTTTTCAGGTATATCCAAACTTCATACCATTGTCCTGGTTTATCAAAGTCGTTGCTCTTTCCCCACTCATATTTAACCAGTAGGTAAACAGATCCTCTACAGCAGCTCCAAAAGGGCTCAGCTCAAGGGCCATTTTCCCCAACACATCCTCTCTCTACTGCCAAAACCCAAGGGAGCCTGTTAACCTCTTGGCAGCTGTGATACCCCTGGAATAGAAGCCTGTGAGATAGCAAGAAAGCGCCTCTTAGCCATTTGGGGATATCCAACTATCAGTGACATTTTAAGTCCAGAAGTCTATATTTATTCCCCACTCTCCATTTTTACTGCCACCGCATTTGTTCATTTTTAAAATACATTTACAAAATGTTTATTTAGCATCTATTCTGTGTCAGGCCACATACTAAAATAATGATGGACTCAGTTCCATTTTCATTTTCATCACAGTCATTTGCCTTACAAAAATAAAGGACTGATGAAATGGCTAAAATGCCAGGGTTTACAAATACCCACCTTGCAGACTTCTTTAGGTCAATCTGAAGTGCATAGACATTTACACCTCTAGCAGCTCTATGAGAGAGTCTGATTAAAGGGAAAGATATAGGCTTCTAGAGCTTCTAAGATGAGCCCAAGATCACACAGCCTTGGATGGAAAAGCTGGACAGATCAGATCCCAGTTGAGGCACTACTGCCTAGTTCTTGTAAGTCCGGCTACAACAGTGGTTTTCAAATGTTTGTTTCATTTAACTTGAATAATAGAACTCTTTGCTTAAATAATATGTTACTAGAAATCCCAATATAAAAAAGGATAAAAGCAAAAGTGTTCCATTAGAATCAGACCCAGAGTAGGCTAGCTGAGCCTGTCCTCACTCCTTCTGTGTCACCATGACACTTAGTGGCAAAGTCCTCAGGCTCTTGGGGACAAGGTTTGACACCTCACATAAAGTTCAAACTGGAAGAAAAATCCAAAACACTTAGAAAACTTAAAGTATGTGCTTAGTTCTTGTTATAGGCTGAATATTTGTCCAAACTACCTCCTTCCTCATTTATATGTTGAAGCCCTAATCATCTTGTTGATGGTATTTGGAGGCAGGGTCTTTGTGAGGTAATTAGGTTTAAATAATGTCCTGAGCATGGAGCCCTTGGGGATGTGATTAGTGTCTTTAAAAGAAGAAGAAGAGCCCTCTCACTCTCTCCATCAGGTGAGGATACAGAAGGAAGGCACCTGCCTGCAAACCAGTAAGAGGGCCTCCCCAGGCACTGAGTCTGCTAGCACCTTGATCTTGGACTTCTCAGCCTCCAGAACTTTGAAAAACAAATGACTGTTGTTCAAACCACCCAGTCTTTGGTATTTTGTTATAGCAGCCCAAACTGACTAAGGCAGTTGTACTGTTTTTGCACTTAGCAAAAATGACACTGAAGAAAGGGAGAATCACACTAAACAGAAGAAAGAAGAGGCATTCACTTCATGCTATTAAAACTGGTATAATCATTTTTTTCTCCAAAGCAAATTTTTATAAAGGGATTTTCAATCTTTTCAAAAGAGTTCCAACCTTTGCATACTGATTATCACATGTCTACAACTACTGTGTTAATGTAGCAAAGAAACTCAGAAGCCCCAAATTAAATTTAAAACCATAACTATATACCCTTGGGAAAAAAATAAATGAAGGACCAAATAAACTGATGAAACAGAGCAAACTTGGAAAACAAATTTTTTTTTAATCTTTAATTAAAATGATAGTTTAAAGGAAAGATTTCAAATAACTTGTGGTCTTCATTTGTTTTAAACTTAAGAGATTTTTTGATGTCTTTAATTAATCCATTTAGCTCTTTTGCATGAGAATTTAAATTGAGCATTAGAATACATTATAGATTGTATAAATGTATATCGGACACTGCTGGTTAGAGGACATGCAGATGTTCATTGTCAAGAAATTCCTTTACACTTAATAAATATATCCAAAAGCCCTTTGCTTTTGTAATAGTGCTTTTTATATGTCCTTTTTTTCTCCCTTAAATGAAATGGAAGAATGTTGTATTTTGAGTCTTTTCTTACTCTATATTTCACATGTATTCCAATAAACTTTTAAAAATTGCAAATATAAACATTAACGTTGGTTTTGTAATATTTGTTTACACAGTGTGGGTGGGTCCTAACAATTTTCCACAGCCAATATTTGTTATCAGAAGAACTATTTATTATCCCCATAAAGATTTTAAAAAGGCAAAGATACTTTAGTTTGACAGATATGCCTAGATTAATATCCCTATATTTCCTCTATGAATAAGATGCTTATTAGGTTTATCACAGAAAGAATGCCTAGTATATAATAAAATTCAAAATCACACAGTAAAGCAGTTTTGAAACTGTTGCTATAACTTTTATTGAGAAATTTTAGATGGAAAATGGGACTGTTTAAAAAAAAATTTGAATGCTGGCTTAAATTTGGGGAGTTCAGTTTAAGAATATTATCCTCTGAATATATGTTACAGGTCTTAACTCTAAATTAATTATCTGTGATCTGGGGGATGTCACTATCTCCTTGGGTCTGAGTTCTTGTAAAATGAAAGGAATGGACCAGACTGTGGTCCATTAATTATCTGTGATCTGGGGGATGTCACTATCTCCTTGGGTCTGAGTTCTTGTAAAATGAAAGGAATGGACCAGACTGCATCTAAGAATATCCTTCTATTACTCTCATAAGAAAGGGACATATGAAGGATTTGGTCCTTAAGCTGGGCTCTAAAGAAACAGAAGGATTTTGACATGTCAAGGATGATTTTTCTTCTGATTTCTATCATGTTGATTTCCAGTTGATCTCCACTTTTCAAAGAACAGCACTTGTTAGAATACAATTCCAAATCATATTGCCAAGCAAAATAGCACTCTGTGATTCATCTCCACCATTTCAGTGTTTCTACCCCTACTAGCTTAAGGGAAACTTCTGCAGTAAGTAAACTCATCTACTCACTCACTATATCCCAAACACACACCATCCCTATGGCATCATTGACCATCTTATCATTCTAGGATGTCTCATTTGAATGTACCTCTCCCTTCTTTCAAATTTCACCTGCTCTTCAAGTACTAACTTAGGTACATCTTCTAAAGTTTTCTTAAATGCCAATCTTCTACTTACCATCTCTTGATGGTTTCTGTAGCCTTTGGGATACAATTCTGTCTCTACAACATGATATACAAAGCTCTTTGTGATATGGCTACTGCCTCTAGCCTCATTTATGAATGCATTTTAACAGATAGCTAATAATAATTTATAATGTACCAAGCAGTGAGCCAAAATGATGAATCAGACAGGCAACGTCTCGGTCATCATGGAACTTGGTTCTAGTGGAAGATAGATGATAATAAGCAAGTAAACAAATATATTGAGAAGATAATTTCAGATAGTGATATGAAGAAAATAAAGCAGGAATATAAGAGTCGAGGAAAGGAGGTGAATCAAAGAAGATGTCTTTGAGAAAAGGATGTTTCAACAGAGCCTGAATGATAAGAAGATGTCAGCCAAGTGAGAATTCAAGTGAAAAGCATTGCAAGGGGGAATAACAAGTGTCAGAGGCAGGAATGAGCTAGGTGAGACATGGTTGCTGATGAGCTCGGAGAAATAGGCAGGGTCAGGTCAAGCAGGGTCTTATTGACTGGGCTATGTGATAAACCATAATGGAAAAGAATACAAAAAAGAATATATTTGTATAACTGAGTCACTTTGCTGTATAGCAGAAATTAACACATTGTAAATCAACTACACTTCAATAAAATTTTTTTAGAAATATCAAAAGTAGGAGCAAGAATTGGAAACAAAATTCTCTTTAAGAATGGAAAGCTCTGAATAAATTTAGAGACAGAGCAAAAGTGTCAGTTGGAAAGTAAAAACAGAGTTTAAAAAATAGGAAGAAGTCATATAAATATGAGTCCCTCCAGGTAGGGATAATCTAACTACAGGTAAAGGAATTATTTTTAGGACAAGAAAGAAACTTTTGTCTAGGTTTCAAAGCAAAGAGAAAGGGGGGTGACCAGAAATAAAATGAGGTAAAAATTAAGGACAGAATAAGTAATTCACATTATTTAGCCCTATTAACAGAATTTTCTTATGGGACATGGAACCATATGTAACATTACAAAGATCATTACATGGTATTAAAGCTCCACATAGATACATCATTTATTCTTTGCTGAAACAATACTGGAAGATAATATCAAAACTATATAGTTATTTGACACATTACATAGAAATTTTCATGCTTATGTATTTTATATAGTAATTATAACACACTATCACATATGTTCAGCTACTCTCATTTTGTTTTAAGATTGTCTTTATAAAACAGTGCAACTTAATAACCCCTTCAGCCATTCTCAGAATCAATCTACTTGAGATGCCTGATAATTTCAATCAACTTCAGACCCAAATAAGATAACTTAACAATGGTGATTTAAAGTTGGCTATTTTGATTTAGAAGCATACTTCTAGTCACCCAGGATTTGGGGTAACCTAGTATTGTCCCATGTAGCTTATATTCACTTATATCTGAATATACATACCTCAATGCCGACTGTGAAGTTATGCATGAATACATGAACGAACAGAGAAGTAATCAGAGTGAGACAGAGAGAGAGAGAGAGAGAGAGAGAGAGAGAGAGAGAGAGAGGATGCTACCAGAACTCCTCCATAAACCACTGTAATCGATGAAATGTGCACCAATGTGTCTGCACACTCATTACTCCACTGGGATTGGGTGTCACGCACCATAGTCAAGAACAGGTGTTGGCATCACTTACAGCTCATTCATCATCAGGCTGCAGCAGTGTTAACATATGCTGCTTTAGCGCTAATTGTGTTTGTTTTTACAATCAACGTTGATCTGCCCTTCATCATGCCAAAGAGAAAAATGTTAGGTGAGGAAAAACAAACCTGGAGCATCATATTTTTTTAGTTACCAAGGTTCATGCTCTCCCTCCCCCATTCCCCCAGGCAAATTCTCATGCCTAAGACCTGTAGAATCACAGAGATTGCAAATTCAAGATTTTGAAATAATTTAAAAATATAGACAGGGCAGTTTACAAGATGTGTACTTGACATGAACTTATTGGAGAACTCCTGGTTAAACCCTTAAACTCTGATATTGATTGAATGTCACTGATTTAACTATAGATCACTGAATCAATGGCTTCTATTTAAGGGAGACTATTTAGAGATTAGAATTTAAAGACAATTGAATTTGAATTATAGACAGCCATTCTTGCTCTTCAATTGTTACAGTATAAGATCAGAATAAAATGTTCAGCATTTTAGCAAACCCAGGAAGCATATAATCAGATTTATACAGCAATACGTCACACATATTCATTGATTAGGTTCTGTCTGATTTAATGAAATGACGCAAATAGAGTTTCCCTGCTCCAGTATAGATGTGCTTTTCATTAAACTTATCACTTGACTTCAGCTTAACAAATGAGAATCTGTTAATTAAGTAGTTCATTCAGTTTTAATTTGCATACCAACTGTTAATTCTTAAATAGGTTTCCTAGAATATTTAAAGTCTCTTCTTAAATGTTTACCTTACGTTTTTTTTTCTTAGGATGACAAAAGTTTTGCTAAGTCAAAGTAAATTTCAGGGACTTCCCTGCTGGCACAGTGGTTGAGAATCCGCCTGCCAACACAGGGAACACGGGTTCGGGCCCTGGTCCGGGAAGATGCCACATGCTGCGGAGCAACTAAGCCCGTGCACCACAACTACTGAGCCTGTGCTCTAGAGCCCGTGAGCCACAACTACTGAGCCCACATGCCACAGCTACTGAGCCCACGCATATAGAGCCCGTGCTCCGCAACAGGAGAAGGCACCACAATGAGAAGCCTGCGCACTGCAAGGAAGAGTAGCCCCTGCTCACCACAACTAGAGAAAGCCCACGTGTAGCAACAAAGACCCAATGCAGCCAAAATTTTAAAAAAATAAATTAAAAAAAAAAGTAAATTTCAATGCAATATCATTTCAGCTTTGATAATTTCTAAATTAGGGTGTAAATAATTGAGGCTGTACACCAACTAATTTTAGCAGATAGATAATTTGTTATTGCTGTATTAAGGTTTCTTTGTTTTTGGTGTGGATATGTGTGCTATGACTATGCCTTAGTTAGGGTTGCATCACCCTTCTCATTTAGCTTTTTGCCAAGTCTTTCTCACTGTGCTATTTTTTCCTTCAGGTTCTGGCTTGGATTCCACTCTTTGTGGCTTTTCAATTTGACTTTCAGGTCTCTGATTGTAGCCAATTTAGTATCTTGTTACTCTTTTTGCCTTTCTGTGTGCCTGTATAATTTGTTCTTGAGATAGAGAATTGTTTATTTGATGAACTTCTAGTATGAACTTTCCCTTTTCTGTTAAATATTTCCCAGTGATTTCCTTCTTTTATAGTCTAAATTTATTAGAATCATCTTTCTTAAATATAATTATTTTTATTTCATTTACTTTACTCAAGGTCTTGAATCTTGTAGTTATATCCACAGATTTCATGGATATTCAAATTATTTTTCATTTTCACCCTAGTATGCAAATTCTTTAAGCATAGTATTTGTCTTAGGTCATTCAACCACTTTAATATAAAGACTCATATTTTACTATAAGGTTGAACTGTCAGGCAGTGGTGATTAGGCATACAGATTTTGGAATCAGATTATTCAGGTTCAAATTCTGGTCTTGCATTAGTAGTGCTAAAAGACAAACTGAGGCATATTAAAATTTTTAAGAATAAATTTGAATTAATCGGGGAGCTCCAAACAGGAAGTTGTTAGAAGCACTCCATGGACATGAGCTAGGGAAAGACTTTTATAGAGAAGGTGCAGAGCAAAGAAAGGAAATTATTTGCTTGACTGTGGCTCAAGAAGGTTGCCTTATTTGGGAAAGCTTAATTGACTGCTTGTGACTGGTTGTCCTTGGGTTTTAATTTCCTAACCCTGAGGCATTTCAGGCTTAGGTTTTGGTTTGCTTATCTAGGCTTTAAAGCCACCTCAGTCTAACGGTTTCCTTGTTTAATTAATTTAACACAAGTTGTGTATACTTACCTATATTACTTAATCTCCCTGTTTCTTAGTTTCCTTATCTGTAGATGACAATGATGCTACTACCAAATATATAGTCGTTGTGAAAATAAAGTTAGTTATCTAAAGAGTACCTGAAACATTATAAGTATATTACTGAAAGTGTTTACTTAGCTTTGAATTTTCTGATTTATCACTAAAATTATTATTTTTTACTTTTATTTCTAGGATGAAACACTTAACTTTATGTAACGTGTGTGTGTGTGTGTGTGTGTGTGTGTGTGTGTGTGTATGGCATATTCTACACACAATGTCTTGAAGGTTACCATTTAGGATCCAAAACACTCTCTTAAGTTCCAGGTGAGGTGTCTGTCCGTAACCCAATACTTCACCTCAATTATGCCTGTATGTCCTTTACCTGTAGTTTCAGAGAACTGAGTTTTGCTTAATAAGCCTCAGTGCTCTCCGGAAAGATCACTTATGCTAATAGTGATGAGAAGCATGAAACAGTGGGTAGTAGACCTGATACCTCATGTCTCTGAGCCCCTAACAGTCTTTCATAGGACTCAGTAGGTGATTTTCAGCATCTAGAAGAGAAAATTGCCAATCAGTAGCAAAGTGGACAGGAAGAGGTGAATGATGGTATATTGATTAGAATACGTTCACTCCGCATTCCCACATATTTGAATACCAAAAATTCAGGCTCATAGGGTTATATGTAACTCTTATTCAACCACTTTTCCTGTGAAATTTAAAATTGTAGAACAGACGAGCACATATCATAGGTCTTTACACAAATGTTAAAATACTGCTATAATTTATAGCCACTTAATTCCCTGAAGCATGACCATGCCCAAATTAAAGCTGATAATGCAGTGTCTGTGCTTATACTGTTTCTGATTACCACTACAAGAAAAAAGCTATATTTAGACAAAGTGAAAAAATAAGCCATGCCACTAAGTTGAGAGTGAGGCATTCTCTCCCATAGATCTTCGAATTAAATTCCCTGCTTTTAGGAATCTTAATGCAAATAACATTACATGACAATAACATTGACCCCTTCACTTCACATGTACTACAAAAAGAATTAATAACTGAAAAATAATTTTAGTCCCTGGGTGATTTTCTTCTGTTATTTTGCAAATACATTTAGCATCATAAGACAAGAGCATGGAACCATGATCAGTTAATTCCCATCATCTAGAGTGATATATACTCAGTAAATATTTATTGATTAGGTGAGTGAAAGAACAAAAGCATATGGGTGCTCAGAAAAATCTCAGTGGTCACTAACTTCTTACTAGGAACCAGGTGTTGCCATAGTAATGTCTACTATTGTGCTCCATATTTTATTTTTGGTTTTGCTTTTCTTGTTGCATTTAGGTTCTCCTTCATGAACCCTGCTTCATATTTTCACATATTCTACTATTAACAAAGATTGTATATATGATGTATAGGTTTGGCTTGGTAGAAGAAATCTAGTATAAAAATGTTCATTTGTGATAAAAGCAGATGTAAGCTTTTATATATAGAATGAATAAACAACAAGTTTCTACTATATAGCACAGAGAACTATATACAATATCCTATGATAAACCATAATGACAAAGAATATAAAAATGCATATATATGTATAACTGAATCACTTTGCTGTACAGCAGAAATTAACACATTTTAAATCAACTATACTTCAACACAAAAAATAAAAAAATAATATGTTCATTTGTACATTTGAGATTTGTGAACTGATTCAATCAGAGTTAACTGAAGCTTTACTCTACAAAATGTTTGGAAGCCTGCCCTTGCCTTTCATCTAATGTGCTATTATTACTCTCTCTTAGTTTCTTCCTGAGAGTCTCCATATTTTGTAATAGATTAGAGAAGAAGGTCCGAGTAATCGGAGAGTGACACAACATTTTAGTAGAACGTAGGATTTGACTGAAACAGAGTCACTTGTCAGTTCAGTGTTTTCCATTCAACAAAGTTGACATCATTGACAAAAGACTTTAGGCATCATATCATTGTGCTAAAAATACCTGTAACTTTTTTCTTATTTTTTTTCTTTTTACATAAATATAAAATAGTTGATAAAATATAGTTTATTTTTGTTTTATCTGAACAAAAGTTTATTTTTTTATGGATATTTTATATTTAGGATTTGTATTACCCACTTCTGCATGATTCCCCTTTGGCTCATCAACATGGCTTTATGGAAAGAGTCAATCTGTCTAATGTAAGTAACAGGAAATAGGATGGAAATACTGACTTAGTTTAAAGTCTACTCCATCTTTGATTTTCACTGCAAATCTCTACAAATAAGGTAGCACAGTTTTTCCAAAGATAGGAGAGAGGGAGACGGGGACTACTTTTCAACTTTATAGTGTGCATTATACATTAATATTTTATTAAAGACAGTAATGTGTGATGTCAGCCCGACCAAGGCAAAATGAACATGATTAAAAAGGAGAATTTGGTTTTGTTTAAAAAAAAAAAATGTTTGAGGGGGTGATGACATTTTCTCAGAACTTTCTAGTCTTATTTTTTTATTATATAAATGCTATATGAATAGCATGCACAAAATCATAAATCTTTACTGACAAATATCACTAACAACACCTTTCAACTACCATAGAAACATCAATACGTTATGGAAAGCAAGTATGTGTAAAATTATTTAATATGGTACTATGTCACATACAATACTATATACGGTTTGGTTTGGAGACAAAAGTTTAACAAGAATCACAAAAAACTTGAGTAGAAGGAAAAATAAAAAGGTTGACTTAGAAGGAAAAAAGATTAAGCAAGATTTTAAAGATAAGAAGGGTAAGGGAGATCAGAAAAAAAAAAAAAAACAAGAGTAAAGTGAAAGTAAGCAATAAAGATAATGGAGAAAGTAAATAGGTAAATGAAATAAGATTGCTTTTGTAATCTCTTAATCTTAAGGGTCTGTGTTTTCATCTTGTTTTGTCTTATCTCCAAAGGCAAAAAATTACCGTTGAACACATGATTATCAACCTATTAAGTAGCAGAAAAGGAAAAAGGAATACTGTGTCTTTAAAAAGAAATCTTTTATGTATATAGTATTCTTGAAATTGAAAGGCCTGTAAATATCTTAGCATAGAGGAATTTTCCCTTACAAATATTCAAATAAATTTAAGTTGTTATTAATTAAATTACTTGCATATGTTCTAATTTAGCCTCAGCATGGGAAAATATTCACTGATGAACACTTTATTATTAACTATCATTAATTCCACGTCTTTGTCTCAATCAAATGAAAAATGCAATTTATGAAAGTAAATCTTAGTGGTCAGAAAAAATTAACTTGGTCTCCATGAGTGTGACATCAAGTTTGACTCACACGTGTGAGAAAATAGAGGTCGATTGATCGATCTTTGGTGGATATAACACACTACAAGGAAAAAAAAGAAGAGGGGCAGGGACATGGAGAGAGAGATGGAGAAGGAATGGGGAGAAAAAAAGAAAATAAAAACTGTTTTTCAAATAGCCATTTTTGTCAGGTCCCATTTCCCTATTACGTGTTTGGAATACTTGGGAGTCTTTATAAAATCAAGTTGAAATCCTTACTACTTTATCTGTAGCCTCTTAAATATTCAAAGTTACCACCCAGGAAGATTCCATGTTGCATGGCAAACAAACCATTTAAAGAATGACTTTCTATAAAATATGACTAAAAATTTTAAATGTATTAGAACACAAAAAAAACAAAGATTTAGAATTATTAGTGTTAAAAAGAAAAAAATTTTATATCTCACACTTTTAACTACAAAGTTATCTCATTTCCCTATTAATGGATATATTAAATATTAAAATAGAAATATTAAGTTAAAATTTAGGAAATCCCACTCTATATTTAGGAAACAGCGCAAAAGTCACCTTTCTCATTGATTGCTTAATTCTACTACTCTTGCAGGTTAAAAATTACTTATGGTAAGTTATTTATGGTAAATTTTGTCCTTCTGTCATTACATCATAATGTCTCTGAAACTAAAAATCACAATGTCTTTGATGCTGCTAATCTCTTTTCCCAAAGCTTTTGTTTGGATAGGATGGAAGAACCAAATTGAAATTAATCTCAAGAAAAAAAAAAAATTGAAAGCAAAAACCAGGGTAGAGCCAAAAATAACATAAGCAGGTCCTCATATACTCAATCTTCCTTAAGTGTTCTGCCAGTGCACTCTCAATGTGTATATTCAATTACTATCAAGGGACTGTAAATTATGTGACACGTTCTGAGTGGTCTAATGTCCACTAGGGAAACGAAAGAGATGCTGCAATGATTTCCATTTGCTCACTGACTTTGAACTCAAACTACCAATGGATCTCACTTGACTGAATTTTTTCCTTGAAAGACTTGAATTTATATGTCATAAATAAAAAAGATATCTACAAGTACATAAAATTTTTTCATATGGCCTTTCAGTTTGGCGAAGGAGAGTTTCACTATATTCCTAATACTTTAGTTATGACCGGTTAATGGTTTTACAATTCTTGTCTTTTTCTGTATGAAGCTTGCAAAGGTTTTTCCAGTCATCTTTCTGCATGAGGAATACATTTGGGGCTTTTGGGAATTGTTTTGTGGAAAGCCTTGAAGTGGAGGGAGGTAAAGAAGAAACTGCCAATCAGGCGCAAGGGTTTTGTTCATTCTAAAGATAATGTAAAAGGCAACCAACAGCCTTGCTAATGAGGCTCCTTGATTTGTTTCTTAGAAGACTGTTCAGACCCAGTTGTTTGATTGCCTCTTCCATCCAGAGACCACAGGGAACACTTCTGCAGCTACCAGTTGATACAAAGCATTACTGTGGTTCAGAATTTGACAATACATGAGTCATAGGTCCATACACTTCTGGGACATACAAGATTTGAGTCTCTAGATTTAACACAGACATTGAATTACATTTTATGTGTATATTCAATGCCTGCCTTGAGCTAAATTGAAAGCTTCTGTGGAAGACATTCTAAATTCTTTGTTTTACATGCCAATTTAATAAAATCACCACTCCCCAAAATGATTATACAAGAATTGAAATGAGGCTGAATGACTGTGAAATGCAAGACTATTATTTTATAATTGAGGACATTTGGAGTCATGAGTTGACTTACTCAGCATTTCATTACGTTATGTTTCAATGCCAGATTTACTCTGATGAATAAGTAATTTCTAGCATCCTATCCACCAACCTAGCTATCATCAGCTCTAAGAGTATTCAAGAACACCTCAAGAGTATATTGAAATATTACTAATTATCAGTACCTGAAATTCATGGTGTAATTTGAATGAATTTTTTTCTCAAAATATTCACCAAAATCAAGTTGCCAGAATGATCAAGATTAAGAGCTCAACTAAATTTAATCAATCTCAATAAGTAATTAAGGCTTTGTTATTGAAGGTGCCGGCAATAGCTGATTTTATAAATTGAATTTATAAAGTTTTTAATTTGTAAAATAGTGATGTTTTATATTCAACACACAGCATTGCAATCATTAAATATTATCCATGACTAAATTATTCTTTAATCTATGCAGAACATATCAGTAAAGAGGCGATCCTCTTCCAGAATCAATCTTCCTATATTCTTATAAATAGATAGGGATCCCCCAATTTGTTTTAGATACTCCAATTCAGAGAGTAATAGGACTGTGGTAAAATTATATTTCTATATTAATATACTCTTGTATTTCAATTCACTTGTGGAATAAAACAGGTCTTTTATTTTTCTGATATTGTATTGGCAGAGCCACTCCTCCATTTTAACTTATTTTCCAGATGATGGTCATCCAATTTCTTTTGTAATCGAGAAGAAACAAAACTCTTATACAGAAAGAAAACTTGTTTTTTTGAAAATGTGAAGTTCTCATTTAAGAAGAAGCAGCTGATGATTCTTTTTGTATGTGGACATCTTTCGTTAGGTATCTAAACTTTCTTATTTTTAGCCTTCATTAAAATGATAGCTCTATACATTATAATGCATGGACTAAAAGTGAGTCTTATACTATAAATGCCTTCTATATGACTCACTATAAGAACGATACATCATAAGAACTCTTACAATTACAGAATTAAGAATGCAAACTACAAGTTGTAAAATAATTTTAATCTGGTGTGCTAATTACTTATATAGCAAATATTTTGCATTTATATTTTAAACCGTCATTTCAAATTGTTTAGTTTTCTTTGAAATTGAATATTGACAAAAAATTATGAGACCTAGAAAATAGTGAATACCTTTTAAACCTAAATATTTTCCATATTCAAAATTTCATTTGTAAATTAATATCAAATTTGATTGCAAAACATACATTTGGATTCTAAAAAGCATAATCTTTCTGAATGTATTATTTTGGAGTTTGGATTTATTTCTTAGTTTAGATGAAATTTATGCTAGAAAGTACTATTAACTGAAAAACAAAAAGATTGTTCAAAACTAGCCATCCTAATTAATGGATTCAAAGTTTACAGAACAGACAAATATGTATGATGAAATGAATCTTTCAAACATGAATATTTTATAAAATGATGGCAGAGAAGATCATTGCAAATGATCAAATATATTTAGCACTCTGATGTAAAATATATCACAATAACATGCCCTGCAATATTAATCACATCATTAAAGGATTGAATTCTGGGTTTCTTCCAGTGTTTTAACTGGCACTGTTCCTGTTTTCTTCATTTATTTCAGCCACCTGAGAGTTGTCACTCAAATCCCAGAGTTTAAGTGTCTAAGATTAGACTCAATCCAGATTCGAACATTCTTACTATCACCTTTAGTTTATGGTGTTAATTGTGTTATTAACTTCCTAAATTTACTTTTTTACATAAAGATGTGCTAACATATAGTGGTTTAAGAAAACCTAGGGGAAAAAACCTTGTCTTAGGATTATTTCCAGCTTTACTCTCCCACTCCCCCCAATGATGGCAACACTACTTTCCTCAAGGTTACTGATTCATGTAAACATTATGAATACAACTTTAAACAAAGAAAAATATCATAAATTCTCATCTTTCTGTCAGAATTTGAGTTTCTGCTTACATTACCCGAGGTTATAGAAAGACAAAGAACTATTCACTCATCAAGCTCAACAGAAAAAAGGAAAGAATGGTGACCCAAAACCTTTCCTTTATTCAAGGAAACCTATGACATCTTTAAATTATCAAGACATTCTTCCAAGACTCCTTAGAATCCACAACCTAATACTTAGTGTCAATTGGATGGAAAAATAACACACTCTTAATTGTGATCTCTTTACAACCCTTCCCCTTTCTTATACTCTTCACTACAGGTACATACTCACAGGAACATACACAAGGCTGGGACTCAAGGGACAGTCTCGTCTCATCTCTTGCTTCCTTAAAATCTAGGTCCT
Source organism: Stenella coeruleoalba (assembly GCF_951394435.1). NCBI lineage: Eukaryota > Metazoa > Chordata > Mammalia > Artiodactyla > Delphinidae > Stenella > Stenella coeruleoalba. Next base: position 117,431,931 of record NC_137150.1, on the reverse strand, counting down.
ACAAAAGACTGTGTACACTCTAGTAAGTTAGTCATTTGCATACCTGGAAGATGACTCCATTGCTAGGGGTGACCTTTACATGACAAAGTGATAAGTGAGGTAGCATTGATTCATTTTAGACAATGAATCTGTTTTACAAAATTATTAGGGTGTGATCTGTATATAATTTATCTGGAATCTATTATCTAAATTTGGATAATCTTTTTATTTATTTATAGAAAATGTATTTATAATACATTTTAAATACTCTATACTCTATGTATGTATTACTCTATGTATAGTAATACATAGAGTAATCTTGTAATCTTTTATTTTATTTTTATTACATCTCAAACCCTTTACCAAATCAACCAATGGCTATCATATTCCTCCACAATCAAAAGGGTGTTATCCTAACCTCCAATTGACATGTATTTATATATTAATCATATGATTCCTAGATAATATTTTTTCATATTTCACAAATACATAAATACAGCACAGTCAAGTTCCAATAAAATGGAATAATATGGGAATGGGAGGGACCTGGTGCCCAAGCTAAAAACCTAATGTCCAAAACTGATTAGGGACAAAGTGTTTTTGAAATTCTAGAGCTATAAGAATCCACACAATGAAGCTGTTTTTAGAGGAGAATTTTCAAGCTTTACAAGAGTTCACCCCTTCCTCCTGCACGCAAACATCTGTTGAATACACATGGAGTGTCAGGAACGGAGCTAGCATACGCTCACTTACAGATATAATAAATAAAATAGTACTAAACATTTTAAAATTATTTAACAAGGGTATAGGCCAAGTGACAGCCAAGCAGAGTTCAAAACATCAAGTTCAATGTTTGGGGAAAATATTATTAAAACACATGAAGAAACAGACATCTGTGAAATATTTTAAGACATTGCAGTCAGTAGCAGCAAGTTATATTAAAATATATATTTGTAAGCAAAATTCCCCTGGTGTCCTTGAGATGCATATATAAAAACACATTCCTGATGGATTCCATATGCTGCTCAACACTAATTACATACGTAGTTCTGTTTACACAAAACTAAATAAGAAATCTCATTTGCATTAGATTAAATTTGAGGAGCCAATCTTAGACTTCTTTCCCTTTTTCAATTATGTAAGACACTACCACTCTTCAAAGACATTAGATTCATTCATAACATAAAAGGACCCTTGAAACAAAATACTATTACTTCCCATCTCAAAAGTGCAAGTGGTCTCAAAAGTCAGTCAACTGTGGAATGCACATGATTAACTATCGAAGCAAGTGGTAGTTTTCAAAAAAGAGAGTTATACCACAGAGTTGAATAAAATGCACATTTTGAGCTTTTTACTTAATGCAAATGAAATCTAAATTTAGGTTGAATATTATTCTTGAATTATCAAATAGGATTTCAGGTGAATGGCCACATTTCATAGGTAACTCTGTAAAGACTAGTTTTGTTTACAGTTACAGCTGATGTCATCCATCACTTTTTAAACACACATCTTTAAATCTTGTTTTTTAAGTAAATACTTCAATATAACTTGCCAAAGTTGGTTATTTTATTAATTCTGCATCTTCTAAATAATTATGTTGATTTTAATGACTAAATAGGTAGGCTTACTAATATAAGATTCCAGAGTAATATAAAATACTAACAGTTGAGCTATTAAAACTTAAAGGAACAAAATTTATCATCTAACATAATCTCAATTCATTTGAATGCTAATTAAAAACCATAAACAATTTCTTTTTTTATAGACAATTGCACACGTTTTGTTTGTTCTTATATAAGCAGATACCATATATAATTTTTTCTTTTGACACATTTCATTATATATATTACCATCTGTCTTGCCAGGAGGATATATAACCACATGGATATATATTGAAATATATACACATTCACAAATGTACATGTGTGCTTGCATCCACCACACATAAACCCCCATATATATTTAGTAGAAGCAGTAAGGCCTGGGTTCTTATTTCATTATGCAGCTCTGTATCTCAAATAGGTCCAAACAACTGGAACCTCAGTTTTTTGCAGTGTATAAATGAGGGCCACATATGCCCTGCCTCCCTCACATAGATTTTTTATGAGCGTTCAATGAGGAGATATATCTGAAAGCACTTTAGAAGTAAGGTTATAGCTACAAACCAACTAAATAATATTGGGCATATCTGTGTTAGTCCTGGGCTTTTATATTCAACATCTAATAATAAAAAAGGGGGGAAAATTCACATAGTATTCTCAGCCAAACACAAAAAATATGGATTAAGTTTAAGGGCCAAACACCATGAAACTAAATAGTCTCTCTAACTTTGATAATTGTAGTAGAGGAATAGCCAGTCATTGCACCAGTGATATTTTTAGCTACACAGAGATCTGTTACAGAGGTGAGGGTTAAGCTGGGTTAGGAAAGGAGGTTAAACATGTGGGTTGAGAGGATCTTCATATATACATTTCCACCCTAGTTGGGGAAGACTGCATTGGCTCACAGATATTACAGATAGGATTGTGTTGCACATAGGAAAGTTAGGAAAGCAAGACTAAAAACGTGAAGTTTGAAAATTACGTCATTACCTCCACACTAATGCAGAAGATACAGGAAAAAAAACTTGACTAACTCAAATAATATTATTCTAAATTTTACCATTGTTTTTGATATCTCCTTTATGTTAACATTTATTATAAATCCATGTCAGATTATGGAACAATATAATAATGGCACAGAATCTAGAATAGTATAAATACTTTTTCAAAACCTGTTTTCCCTAATTGTCTGTTTAATAAAACTATATGATTACATACAACAATTTTTTTCTTTATGTTTATTTACTATTTCCTGAGACTTATGATGATAATCAGATTCAGTTTATGGCTTTCAATAATCTCCACATACTGACAAAATCCAAATACATATCTCCAGCATGGACCTTTCCCCTAAATTCCAAACTTCAAATACAATGCCAACTAAACATTGCTACATATCCTAATATGTTCAAATCTGAATCATGCTCTTCTCCCCAAAACCTGGTCCATGGTATCCATCCTCAACTTAGATGATTGCAATTCCATATTGACATGATGAAATGTTCAGCCAGTTGCTCAGGCTAAAGATGTGGATCATCCCTAACTCCACCCAATGCATCCGCAAAACTTTTGGCTCTATCTCCAAAATTTATTTGTCACTTCTCAGTACCTCTACACTAACAACCGGGGTCAATGTGCCACCATCTTACATGTTGTTTGTTGAAGTGGCCTTCCAACAGGTCATCCAATTTCCATCCTTCCCTACTTC